>NC_135491.1:59405187-59632687 GCF_052094955.1 Ictidomys tridecemlineatus
AAGCACAGCCCTTGCTGGAGAAGGCCAGAAGGAGCCTCTGCAGCTAAAGCCAGGGAGGGGCGGCCAGGGAGGGGTGGCCAGGCCAGGGAGGGGCCAACAGCTAGGGCGTGTTTAAGTTGGAACAGAAGATTCTCACTGTGACAATGTTTCCAAAGTTGGAACTCACTGGCAAAGACAGCGCCAGCCAATGGCAAGGGTGTTTATTTAAAGACTGGAAATCCCTGTTCTGTGGCTTTCTGTAGTAAGCACACTGCGGCCCAGTGTCAGGACTGGGTCTGGAGGCTCACCCGGCTCCTCCACTGTGAGCCTGGTCCAGGAGACCGTGCTAGGCAGAGAGGACAACAGGTGGAAGGAGAGCAGGTCGCAGAGACAGATGGACGTTCCATGGGGCTGGACGTGGGGTCTGTGCAGAGGACACTCAGGAGGTAGGGCTGAGGGGCAAGAAGGAGCCTGCGGTGGCCAAGCAACGGGAGCCTCAGGCGCTGGATGTTGACTCTGCACAAAGTGGACAGGTCACGCGTAAGGACCACCCATGTCTGCCCTGGGCTGTGGAGCCAGTCTCCGGGGACGGCAGCAACAGCCCCCACTTTGGAGCCAGGTCCCCCAGTGACGCATGCTCTGTTCCAAGCCTGAGTGTCGAGTAGCTGAGCTCTTGAGTACCCTTGGTACTGTGCCGGTGGAGAACATTGTCCCCAGGCCTGCTGGTAGAGAGCCGTGGCCTCCACTGTGAGTGCTTTGGGGACTGAGAAAGGAGTGCTCAAGGTCCCTAGTGGCTGGCGGGAGGAAACCACGCAGCGTGGACTTGGTCTCCCATCGGGGCAGCAGTTGGCCACAGTGGGTCAGCACTTAGCAGGGGTCCTGGACGCTTGCTGGGGCCCATTTTACACAGACAGGAGCAGCTACACAGTGGCTGCGGCCTAACAGCACTAACAGCAGGGGCGCTCTGGTCACGGGAGGTCACGGGAGGTCCCAGGGACCTCCTTCTTACTCTGTTCACTCCTGCGGTCCTGAGGGGAGTCACCTGCCTCCGCTCTTGGCCACAGCTTGCTCCAGGGCTGGGTCGTCCCCCGGCTAGCCAGGGTCACTGTGATCGGCTCAGCCCAGGCCGGTGGCGGAGGCTGGGAGGGGTCTTTGCTGCTTTGCTCTGCGGGAGGTTGAACTTTCACCTTTGCCACCCTCAGGAAAGTCATGGCCCAGCCCAAGGCAGCCGGAGTCCACCAGGGAGAGCAGGGCCCAGAGAGGGCGCTGAGATGCAGGCTGCGTGGCTACACACCCTGGGCTTGGTCCTGTCCTGGGGACGCAACGAATTTCCCTCTTTGCTTAAGCCAGTTGGAGTCGTGTGTCTGCCACTTGCAATAGGAAAGAGCCGTCATTAATGTGGGACTTCCTCATGCACAGAGCAAAAAGGAGCCCAGAGGCTGCTGGGGTTTCAGGGTGCTGTGGGCGGAGCCATCTGGCCTTGGCTGGCGGCTGGGGGTCTCAGCTTCCCAGCTCTGCGCTCAGCGGCTTCACCTGAGAAATGGCACCCGCAGTGTGCCACCAGGCCGTCTGGCTCTGACCTGTGCCCAGCCTGGAGGGAGCTGCTCCACCTCAGCAAGGCTGTGCCCCTGGAACCTGCGTTTGGGCAGGTGAAGGGGCCTCTCCTCCTCAAGAGAGATCATCTCCCTGTCCCCGGCCCCTTCCCTCAGTCTTCCTGGGCCTCCCGTTCCCTGCCGACACAGTGTCAGGAAGGTAGGGTACTGCTCTCGTCCCCCCTTCCTAAGCTTGTGACCCCACTCATGGTGCAACAGAAGAGGAGACAGACCCCCAGCCAGACAGACTCACCTGACTGCTCAGCAGCATCGTCAAACTCCACCTGGAAGAAGTAGCCCGTGTTCCAGATGCAGCGACAGGACGCGGGGTCATAGGACACTCTGAGCGGCTGCAGATGGGGGTCGTAGACACTGTCCCTCCGCTGGATGTTGATGGGAGATTGCCTGGTGCCCCCTGACTTGGAGACCTGGCCTAGGGACACAGGGAGAGAGACCCTGACTGAGCCACTGGATGGAGATGGCGGACACAGCCCAGGGCCTGCGCAGGGGAAAGCCGGCCCAGCAGGGAGCCTGGAAGTCCCCAGGCCACCCTGCTGCTAAGCCTATGTGCCTTCCCAGGGCCCTTCACTCAGGCGCTCTGGACCCGGAGACTTGGAACCTCCTTCCCGCCCAGAGTGGAGACTGCCTGCATGTGCTCAGAGGGCCTCCACCTGTGTGCACTGTCCAGAGTGTGGCCACAGGGAGCCCAGCAGGGGCCTGGGGAGGGCAGGCCACACAGTGCATCGGGCCCTGTCCTGTGGGAAGGGTCACAGGAGGTACGCCACCCACAGGAGTAGCCTCAGGAGCTCAGCAGAGTTGCCCCTCACTCCAGGTCCACCTCCAAGTGTCTTGAGCTTGATTTTAAAGGAAGATCCAGGATCAGGAATATTTCAGAGGGGCTGGGGGTGTAGCTCGGTGGCAGAGCGCTTGCCTCGTCCGCGTGAGGCACTCCGTTCCATTCCCAGCACCACATGTAAGCAAGCCAATAAAATAAAGGTCCATCAACAACTAAAAAAATAAAAAGAATATTTCAGAAAACACAGAAAGGTTTGTAGGAGAAAAATAAGCTGCTCAGGGCTGCTCCCCCAGTGGAAGGGCCCAGGCTGCTTTCTGGGAAATGCCCTCATAGCGAGGTTTTTTTTAAGTTGTAGGTGGACAGAATACCTTTATTTACTTATTTATTTTTATGGGGTGCTGAGGATCCAACCCCGTGCCTCACACATGCTGGGCAAGTGCTCACCACTGAGCCACAGCCGCAGCGCCCCCCCCGCCCCCCCCCCGTTTTAAAAAAAATGAACAAAATGAATGAGAATCCTACTCTGCATGTCATCTGGTAAGCACCAAGAGCTCATCTGATGGTGAGATATCAACGGTGCGATTTGGGTTTTTGTTGTTTTTTATTTTCAGAGCTGGGGATGAACCCAGGGCAAGCGCTAAACACAGAGCCACCCCAGCCCAGGGATTACTTTTTAGTGGTGCACTCGCACTACACACTGCTTAGGCCCTTGCTAAGCGCCGAGGCTGGCCTTGAACTTGGGATCCTCCTGTCTCTGCCTTCTGAGCTGCTGCCATACCTGGCTATGCCATGATTTTTAAACCGGATTCTTTAGTGATGATATTTAGAATTTCCCCAACTTTTCATAAATTTAAACAGCTGTAATGAAGTTTGTCTTAGTTCTCTGTACACTCATCTGGATTATTTTCTTTCCTATAAACTCCTACCCACAGAGTTGAGGGTCAAAGGGCATCTTCAGAAAAATTCTAGAAAACTAAGAATTAAGAATTATAGTCCTACTGGGACCATGTCTCCCACCCGGAGAGTCTAATGGCTAGCGCTGTGTTTTGTTCTTTTTTGATGAACTGTTTTTAGGAGGTGCTGTTTAACAAGTAAGCATCAGAGGCCAGTAGAACACATCACACTTTTCTAAATTAGACGTAAAGATTGTAGAAACAGAGAGTATTTATTCTGAGATTGTATCTTTTCTACTTTGGTGTTGAAAGTCCCTCTTGGGGGCTGGGAATGTAGCTCCGGTGGTGGACTGCTTGCTCTGCCTGCACAAGGCCCTGGACTCAGTCCCCAGCACCACAAAAATAAATGAGTAAATAAAACAGAAAAGTCCTTCTCGTGGGAAATGGCGGTGGTGACGGTCGGTGGGTTTTCTGCTTTATGTTCCAGTCTTCCTTCCCGGTTTCCCACCCCAGGTGACGTGCATGGCAACCATGGTGTCTCTAACCAGAGCGTGAGCAGGCCCTCTGCCCCTCATATGCCCGTGCTTACATGGCCTCTGACGCTCTAGTGCTGGGTGGAAAGCCCTGACGTGGTTGGCCACCTGCCCTTTACAGACCAGGGGTCTAGCCCCGACTGAGACCCAGGCTTCTCGCGTCCCTGATGAATGGCTGCCTTGGCTCGCCAGCTCTTGGTGGCTGGCAGTGGAAGCCACCCACCCTGTCCCCACTCTCCCAAGACCTGAAGTTCCACCATGAGAACCCTGTGCCTGTTTCCCTCCGGAGGGGCCCTATTTCAAGGAAATTCTGTAAATGAAGAGGTGTGATCAGTGACCCTCACCCTCGCGGGGAGGCAGCTGGGAGAGGTGGGGACGGTGGGACGTGCAGAGTGCACCCAGTGGGCAGTGGCTCTCAGCCTGGGCAGTGAGAGTCCTTCTACAGTCCTTTGGCTCTTCCAAGAGAAGATAAAAATGCAGAATTCATGCAAAGCCTCCAGTGTCCAAGTGCCGTTTTAAATGCTTTAAACGTGCAAGACAGAGACACTGGGCCCCGGGCCGGCTCTGCCTGCCCCCCGGTCAGCACTCCCCAGATGCCATGTTCTGGGGTGTGGGGACCAGGATTACAGTGTGTTGGGGTGCACCTCTGCAACAGGCCTACCGAGGTCGGCTAGGACAGCGTGCACTGGGACGCCCTGCATCAGGTATGGACACACACTTGCCCCTGCTCTTGCCTCACGCCCCGCAGAGATGCTGCAGGCCACAGAAAGCGGCCAAGGCTGTGGCCAGGCCTGTGGTTGGCAGATACATCCACAGGGGCTCCTGTGGCAGATGATGGGACTGTGTAGCAGCCACAGGGACCCTGTCGGTAGCCTCCCTTCTGGCTTCCATTCTGATACAGAGCAACAAGACCAGCAGTCCTGGTCTTCCATGTCCCCACTCTCCAAAGAGCCGTCAGCGCAGCCCACGTCCTGACCACACCTGCTGGGGGGCGAGACTCAGCGCAGCCCACCCGCCAGCCTCTGCTGCGTCCCAGCGACTTCGGCAGGCAGCGGGCAGTCAGCAGGCCAGGCAGCCCCGTCCAGACCAGCCAAACACGCACAGGAGGCCCTCAGGCGTGGGGAGCCCAGAACTCCTGACGCGAAGACAGATGCCGTCTGCACACACAGGCCACCAACAGGAGATGGCTGTGCTGGCCCAGAGCCTGCTGCCCGGGAGAGGCACGGCACCCTCCACGCCTGCCGGGGCGGCCACACGGGAACACCCGACGGGCTTCAAGCACTGACCCAGGCCTGTGTCGCCAGGGCCAGCACTGCAGCAGGCCAGCCTCAGGGCCCGCAGCAGGCCCCAGACAGGAAGGGATGGAATAAACCTCTGTCACCTAACGCCCACACAGAGCGCCTCCCACAGGGCGGCACGGCCGGCCGAAGCCAAGGCCCCTGTCCAGGGGCCCGGTGTTTGCTCCTGTTCCCTCAGCACCTCATGTCCAGGTGGACTCCGGTTAGCACGCTTCATTCCCGTCTCCCGGGCCTTCCTGGAAGGAGCACTTGCCCACCCCACTGCCACTGGGCTGGGTCAGTGGGTGACCTGCTGGGACACACGAGATGTTAGCAGGCCTGACCCAGTGTGTGTGCAGGGTGGGACTTGCTGCTGACCACTGTCCCCGCCTCCAGAAGACGGGCTCAGGCGGCTGCTGGCCAGGAGCAGGGACCCGTCAAGCACACTGGACACGGAGGGCACCCGGCCAGCCAGCAGACCTGGGAGTCCAGCCCAGAAGGCACAGCCCAAACAGTGCTCATACGGTGCCTGGCGAGGCCTGCGCGGGGCGGGGCAGGGGCTGAACCCTGCCCTCCCAGGGACCAGACCTTTGACAGGTCGCGTTGGCCAGTCACACCACGCAGACTCTCCACCGTGGCAGGCTACAGCACAGCGTCACTGGTCCCAGACAGGACTGGCACATGGCTAAGAGGTGGCCCCGCACACACGCCACACAAGACGACCCTAACGCCATTTCTCCGCATTCTGAATTTCCTCTCAAGGCCACATCGACAGTGCTTTTTAATCACTTTTAGTCACAAACCACACCCACCCCATGAAATGTTCTGCGTGATACCAAAAAATAAAAACTCCAACCTGGAGGACCGTGTTCTTTGGCCGTCCAGCCCTTGGCTGCTCTCCCAGGGCAGAGCCTGTGGCTTCACCAGGAGCAGTGTGGGGACACAGCAGAACTGACAGAGTGCCGCTCTCTCCAGCACCAGTGTGCAAAGCCGGGTTACAATGGCGGCGACGCCCGACAGCTGCATGCCCTCCAGCAGGTAGTCGCTTGGCCAAGCACTGCCCCATGCCTTCCCAGGAAGCGCCTCACTTCGTTCTTCCAACAACGTTGTGCGGTGAAAGCTGTTATGAACTACCTTTTACAGGTGACAAACCTCAGGCTCAGAGAGGTTAGGATGCTTGCCCAGGGGCACACAGCTACAAGGTGATAGGGCCAGCATTCTGATCTGGTGTTCTGGTGCTATTGAGGGGTATGCTAAGAAGAGAAGGGAGGATAGGTTTGAAGGTGTCTACACTTCAGGCAAGTGTATTTTGAACAGCCTCCAGCACCTGCAATCACACTTCTGTGGGTGAGGAGCAGTGTCCCAGGCTGGCCCAAAGCTGTTCGTGGAAGTCACCTCTGGGAATCAGTGTTGAGAGGCCCCGGGAGATCCACATTCTGCATTAGTGTCTTCCCTTCCCTGGTGAGACCTTAGAGGCAGGTCTGGGGCGGGGCCCAGGTGATGCTACTACTCTAGGGACCCCATGTGGAATGTCCCTGTTGCTGAAGGGACAGGGGGGTAATGAGGTTTTTGCTCCAGACCCTTCTGTGTGGGGTGCAGACGCGGCTCTCCTCTCCATGCTGACTCCTGGGAGCCCCTGAGAGCAGCTACTGACCAGAGTCCTCCTGCAGTTGGACCAGGAGTGCCCAGGGATGGCGTGCCCCCTCAGGCCAAGTGCCCCCACCGCAGGCCAAAGCTGCCTCCCAGCAGGGCCAGTGCAGAGCCCAGGGGCCCCTGTGGTTTCCAGATGGGGTCCAACATCAGGTTGGTGTCCCTCCAGGGCACCATCAGTTGGTGTCCCTCCTCTGGAGAGGCTGGAATGTCCACCCGGAGTCTGGTGTGCACCAGGTTTTCACACGCTCGTCGTGCCCCTGTGCCTGGGACACAGCATCTAGGCATGCCTGTTTTACGGGCGCGGACACTGGGGCTCAGGGCTGTGGGTCAGCCCCCCGAAGTGTCACTGGTGCCATCTCTAGTGGGTCTGCCCAGGAGCCCCGCCTTCTCTTGCAGGAGCAAGTGAGATGCTGGAGTTAGAACAGAACCTACAGCCATGGACGCAGCATCTAAGTAAGACCAGAAAGAGGAAGGGCCCATCCAAGGTCGAGAGCACTGAGGACCCCTTGTTCCCAGCAGCACATCCTCCTGCTGACCCAGGAAATGGAGGGTAAATGACCTACTCAGGGTCATCAAATGCAAAAGAGACAGCAGAAATCTCAATCCAAGCTGGCTTGCTTGGGACGCTCTCACTTTGTAAACTTTCCTGCGACTCTACAGACTTCCAGCAGCACCTGGGGCGCCTGCAGAGCTACTCACCTGCCTCATTCTGACTTCTCTGGGTGCAGGAACGCTGGGAGCACCAGCGTGCTGGCCTTGCTGCATGACCTTGGGAAGTTCCCCACATCTGCTTGACCAAGGAGGCCACAGCTGAGGGCTTGCAGGGGTCCCTCCCCAGCACCTTGACCCTGAACATCTCTGGCTGTCCCCAAGGAGGCGACTTCCCCTGTCTGACCACGCTCTGGTCAGGACAGTGAGTGGGGCATACCGCCTCTGTGAGGAGCTCACCCAAACCCCTGAGATGGTTAAATTTCAATCCGTGCCTGTCCCAGATTGTCGTGTGAGATGGTGTGTGGTTTGGCTGGGAGTGCTTGCATGGGGACAAGTGGCCTTCGCTGGGGACACACAACTCAGGTCACTGTGCTCTGGTCTGGTAAACAGCTTGGTGAGGGCACCAGGGAGTTAGAAAACGTGATGGGGAGCTGCTGTGAGCACAGGCGAGGCCAGGAGAGCGGGTGGACGGGCAAAGTCCCGGTTCCCTGTGGTATTGACCTTGGTTTGGAGCCACAGGACACTCAGCAGCAGGCACAGGGAGACGCAGCAGGTGAGCAGGTGGCCTGTCTGCTCGGGGCTGCTGGGGGAGCTGCGAGGCCCCTTTCCGCTAAACAGACACGACTCGATGCCAGTCACCTCCCTGGAGCAAGAGCCCGCGGGTAGCGCCTCTTGTCTCAGCGTAGACACCAACCGTGCTGCTCTCAGGCATGAAAGGGTCTGCATGTGGACGGCAGGTTGTTTGGTCACCCTGGCCACAGGGCCTGTGACGTTTGACGGTGCCAGGCCACAGGAAGACCACCTGGCGTGCCAGCGTCTGCTCCCTCGGCAGCTCTGTCCCCAGAGCTGCTGTGATTGCTGCTGCTGGTGTCAGCCTGTGGTCTTGGGGAGGGCGGGGATCCCGGAACCCTAGAGCAACCCAGGATGAGCCAAGGAAGGGCTGTCATTGGGCCCTGTGCTTCCAACAGCCCTTCTCACAGCGTGAGCTGTCCTCATACGGCAGAGCCACCTCTGGGCCACCTCTTCTTCCACAGGGGCCTTTGCAAGGGCTTGACTCCTTCACTAACGTCAGCGCCAGTGTCCTGTGATGGCCCCTGCACTGCTGCAGGAGGCCCTCTGCAAGCCCTCCTGGGGCTGCAGGCTCAGTGCTTTGTCGAGGCCCAGTTGGCCCAAGCCAGCAGCTGGGCTCTCGCTGTGCTGAGCTGTCAGCTGCCCTCTGCAGCCTGTCCCTGGCCACCCCACCATCCGCAGTCTCCCTCTTTGAGGCCGACGGCATCCATGCAGTCCTTGTGGGTCTGGGTCTTCCTTCCTGCCCCGTGGTCTTCCTGGCAGGTCTCTGCTTTGCTTGGAAAATATCTGTCATCTTGTCCCTCCCCTCCTGGCAGGTGCCTCTTACACACCACCTCAGGTGCTGTGGCCGTGCCGACAGAAATCTCTGTCCTGGAAAAGGACGAACAGTGCACATTCAGACCCCAGAAGTGGAGCCCGAAGTCTGCCTTGCCCAGGGTAGACTGCTGTAGTGACCACACAGTGCGGCCCTCTTGTTTCATGCAGGTAGATCTACACCCATAGCCACTTAATAATTTATCCTAATAATCTTTGTATCAGTGCGTAGTTCTTTAAAAATGATAGAATATTCCACTGAAAGATGTACTGAAATTTATTCAATGACTAACTCAACAGATGAGAATGTTATTTTGTTTTTGGACTGTACACAACACCGTCCTGAATATCTCTGAATGAGATTCCTAGCTGGGACACTTATGGGTCAGAGGACAAATATGCTTCAACTGTGATTTTCGAGCTGAGTTACCTTCCGGGAGACTGTCTCTCACCCACTCCCTTTGCATTTCAACCAAGAGCTTTCCTGTTTACCCAGCCGGACACCTTTAAATTCCTGTGACACCTTGCACACAAAGTGTCATTCAGTGGGCTTCGCAGGTCCATAATTTTCTGCTAGAGTTGAAAATTCTCACGTGGAGTTGAAATGGTTAATTTTATGTGTCAACCTGACTGAGTCGTAGTGCCTAGAACGTTGACCAAATATTATTCTGGATGTTTTTATGAAGGTGTTCTCTATATAGTACAATTAACACTTAAATCTTAGTGGATTTCCATAAAGCAACTTACCCTCCATTATCTGGGTGGGTCTCATCCAATGGGTTGAAGGCCTGAAGAGAAGGAAGACGGATTGCCCTGAACAAGAAGGACTGTGGCCAGCAGCCTGACTTGCACTTGAACCCCTTCCTGAGTCTCTAGCTGCCTGTCCTCCCTGTCCAACTTGGACTTGTCGAGCCTGCACAACTCTGTTAGCACTCTCCACACCCACGCTGTTCTGCTGTCTGCAGACCCTGACGCTGCAGGGCTAACGGAAACTACAGGGCATTTTGCGATGGAGAAGGGGAGGTCCCGAGGTCTTTCCTTTCTGCTGGTGCGAGGCTTTCTTCATCCTCAGCCCAAGAGCTTAGCTTCTCTAGGTTTGTGTTTTCTGAAATGGAGTTTGTGGGCCCAGATAATGTTTCAAAGTGCAGGGAGAAAAAACGGAACTTCTATTTTTATTTTGTCTGATCTTTTGAAATGTTCTGTTTTCCAAGTGTTTCACAGAGCACAGAGACGGAGCACAATCCACCTCGTACCTCACTCTCGAGATGACTCATCCATCAGTCCTCCTTGATCGACGCACAGGCTGGAGGGCTTTCTAGGAAACAACTGAGTGGCCAGGGAAGTTTCGAGCCCACCCTTCGACAGCAGCCCTAAATTTCCCTGCATCCCTCTTGTCAAGGGGCGGTTCATTCTTTTTTTTTTTTTAAATTTTTTTTTATATTTTATTTTTAGATGGATACAATCTCTTTTTTTAAATTCATTTTTTAGTTTTGGGTGGACACAATATCTTTATTTTATTTTTATGTGGTGCTGAGGATCGAACCCAGTGCCTCATGCATCCATCCACATCTGGAGCACCTTTTGCTTTTTACTTGGGGTCTAAGTTGCTTAAAGCCTCACTAAGTTGCTGAGGCTGGCTTTGAACTTGCCATCCTCCTGCCTCAGCCCCCTGAGCCGTTGGGATGAATGACGTTGGGTGCACCACTGCTCCCAGAGAAGTGTTTATTTTTATGTGACAGAAATGGAAATCCATTTCTATATGCAACCGAATGCTCCCCTGACAATCCCAAAGTGCAGAGGGCAGTTACATCCTAGTTAAGAACAAATAGGATAGACCCGCATTGGATTAAAATTTTCCAGACACATGGACATTTCCTGGTGGGTTTGCCGGCTCATTTCCTCTCCCCTGGATTTTTTCCTAGCATGATTTTAGGTGCACACCTCTGTTGACTTTGCAGACCACACACCTGTTCCCTCTGCCATCCATGCCCCAGGGATGCTTTGTAGCAGCAATGCTGAAGGACGTAGGGCGCTTCAAGCTGTCACTTGCCTGGCCGAGGTGCTGGCTCAACTGCAGTCTGTCCCATGACTGAAGGGCGGCAGGGAAGCAACCCAGAGTGAAGAGCTTCCTGTGCTGCTGTAAGCACTCAGCCTCTCCTGGAAGGTGTGTCAACGGACTGTTGGAGGAAAGGACCACCAAATGGACACATCAGTGTGGATACTGCTGTTCCTGTGCATTCAGGCATGCGCTCAAAGGCTACTGATGCCGGCGATAGTTAGGCCCTGTCCTCTGCTAACTTCCTCTGAGTTTCCCCCGTCCACATGGCTTAGCGGTGGGCTGACCCCATTCTCTGACATATTTCAGGCTCAGCCAATCAGGACAGCATTGCCAGGTGACCTGAGCAATGGGAGTTTTGCAGAAATTAAGGAGAAACAGACATTTTCTCTCCAAGGAGATTTATTAAGGTAGCCAAGTATGTGTGTCATTGCTGGGGACCCTTCTCAAGACTCTGCCCAGCAAGGGGAAAACACAGAGTTCAGAGATGGGAGGGATGGAGAGCAGACTGAGATACTTTTATCTGTATCTCTCTCCCCTCACCTGGTGCAAGGGGTTTGGTTGAACCTCCAGGACATCAGCACTAGCATCTTCAGGTGAGGCTTGGGGCAGGGAACCTAGGGAGCCTCATGAGTCATCCCTGCTGAGAGCCGCTCCAGGTGATAGTTGATAACAGGATAACTGACCAGGAAGCCAGCATTTGTTTACCAAGAACAATGAAGCATAATTTTAGAAAGAGAAGGCAATCAGACTGTTCACACCATGTGGGAGCCTGTTCACACCTGGGACCTGAGGCCAGTCAAAAGTGGTAACTGTGAACACTTTCTTAGCAGGACTGTTATTATTAGTTTTTCCCATGGACACAAAGTTTTACAAAAACACTTGGGGGGGGGGGTGTAACTGTGCTTTGTGCCTGCAGTCTGCACCTCCCAACAATTTGAAGTAACACCCAATCCCCCTCACCCTGAGGGTGAAAAGCCAGCAGCAGCTCCAGGTGAGCAGTGACTGAGATGGCGGCTATGGCATGCCCACACAGTCCAGGGGGCTGGGGTCAGCAGGACCAGTCAAGCAGGCTGCAGGCCCAGGAACCCGCCCAAGGCCTGAGGAACTGAGCCCTGCTTCTGCATGAGTTAGTCCAACTTATATTCAAAATGGATGCTGAGCAACAGGATTCTAGTTCACCGGATTCTAGACCCAGCCTTTCCCCTTTCAGCAGGAGATCTTGCTTAGCAATTTCTCTCCTTTCTTTGACCTCCTCCTGGCCTCTGGAGAGGACTGGTCCCTTTTAAACACCACTGTCTGTCCAGCACCCACGGTCCCTTCCTTGGAAGGTCTTTAAGGTGCTTTTGCTGTTAAATGCCCAGGACCAGCCTGTGTCTGAGCCTCAGTATTATTCTTGGCCCTTAACCTGAACAGTGGCCAAGGCTCGGTGTTCTTCTGCGAGGCTTATGGTTCGGACAGTGGGGAGATCGCTGGGCCCCAGCATTATCCCAGGGCGTCCTGAACCTGGATGGTCGCAGGGCCTGGGTGCTATTCTGGGTAGGAGGCTTAACCGTGGCGGCTGGATCGGGCCCCAGCTTTGCCCTTTCTGCACCGCGGGCAGAGTCCAGGCGGAGGACCTGTTTTCCGGGCGACAGGGGCTCCGAGGCCTCTCGTCCGTCGCCAGCACGCGGGGCGGGGACGCGAGGAGAGCGAGGGCGCGACCCCGGCAAGCGCGACTCGGTCACCGCGGGTTCACATTGCACGGCACACTCGCCCGCCACACAGGAGGTGGGCGAGCACCAAACTCAGGCGGACCCCGAGGCGCACAGCGCAGCCCAGCGCGCGTTACTACAAGTCCCAGCAGCCCCAGGTGCGGGCGCGGGACACGGTGGCCGGACTCCGGGGGGACTACAAGTCCCAGCATGCACGGCGCGTACGCGGGGACTACGAGTCCCGGGTCGCTTCGCGCGAGCGGCGCAGGGCATCCTGGGATGTGTAGTCGTCGGGGGAGCCAAAGCCTATTCCCTTGGTCCTGGAGAGGATGCACATTTCTCATACTGCCTGCTGAAGCGATTTCTCCCGCACTGGCGAGCAGCCCGGGCGTAAGACCGCGAAGTCGGCGTTCCAGGGAGCCAACCATGACAGGCGAGAGGGACGCGTGCGCATGCTCATCAAGCACATTCCAGCGCCAGCGCGCGCAGAAGATGCCAGCGCAAGCCCCGCCCCCGAGGTCCCAGACCCGCCCCAACCCCCTGGGAGGCTGCGCGGAGGGTGGGGCGCGGGTCGCGGGGAGGTGCTCGCGGCGCCTGCGCAGAGCGGCGGCTTCTCTCGCGAGGACGGACGCCATTATCGCATCTCCCCGACAAACACCACGAGAATTCCGCAGCCCACACGGTAATTGCAGCTCCCGCAGCCGGTCGCGCCTCCACTCCCCCTTCCCGCGGGGCGAGAGCGAGAGCGAGATCTCCGTCCGCCCCCGCCCCGCCCCGCCGCGCCAACGGCCTCTAACGGCCGCTCTTCGGGGCCGGACGGGGGCCGGGCGGTGTCCGCCGTCGCGCCCGGGAGCGGGGCGCCGAGCTCGCGGGCCCGCGTCCGCCGCGGCCGAGTCCGCGCGTCCCCGCCGCCCACGGGCCGCGCCCCGTCTCCGGGCCGCCCGCCGGGCGCTGGGGCCCGACCGCGCGGCCCGAGGCCTCGCGTGGGGCCGCCTCGCTTCCGGTGCGGCCGTCCGCGGCTCCCGGCGTGCGCGGAGGGCGGCCCGGCGCCCGAGTGCGCCCGCACGGCGGCATTGTTCTGCGGCCGCAGCGCTCCGCTTCCTGGGCGGCTGTGTCGCTGCTGTTCCTAGCGGCCGCCTCTTCTCCCTGCATTTTCTGCTCCCGTTGGCTCCTTACACAGTGGCTCCTCCGTGCGGCCTCCCCGGCCCGCTACCTCTGTCCGCTTCAGTCACTCCTCAGCCCTGCCCGGGTGCCGTCCCCTAGTGTCCCTTATCTGCACCTGGCTTGCTTTGACCGTGCCTTGCATCGCTTCCGTGGGAGCCTCTTGCAGGTATTCTTCCTCCCCTTGGAGAGGGAGCCTCTTCCCTCCCTGGGCGTCCTTAGGATCTTGGCTTAGGCTTTATGACAATTCATAGAGTGCACAAGTGCGTGGAGTCCCACTCGAGTGCTCTTTGACCCTGCTGCCGTCCTTAAGCTCTGGCACTTCTCTGGAGTCACTTGACAGCTTTCCCCTAACGTTTGGCTCTTTCCTCTTTGAAGAATTCCTGTTAGTGGGTGATAAGCATTACATTCACCTCTTGAACCTTGTCTTTACCTTTCATTTCTAGGGAGGACTTCGATTTGTTTTATAATCCTGTTTAAAAAATTTTCCCCACTACTGGGGGTTGAACCCAGGGGCGCTTTACCGGTGAGCTACATCCCAGCCCTTTTAGTTTGTCTTGAGACAGGGTCTTGTTAAGTTGCTTAGGACCCTGCAGAGTTGCCCAGGCTGGCCTGGCACTTGTGATTCTTCTGCCTCAGCCTCCCAAGTCACTAGGGTTATAGGAGTGTGCCATGGTACTTGGCTTTGTTTTAAATATTTTTTTCTTCAAACTTAATTTCTAAAAATGTTTGTGTCCTGTTCTTTATTATAATAGACAACTGTTTTATGAATGTGTTATTTCCTAGACGCTGAGAAGTGAGGATTCTTTTAGGTTCTCTTGTGTTTAAATTTCTTGTTTAATGGCACTTTTTTTTTTTTTTTGGTAAATGTTGGCTTCTTGCCTTACATGGTAGGTCCTCCTCCAATATTTGCATTATTATTGTCTAAGGCAAGAGGAAACTGGCACAGAACCCTGGGTCTGTATGGGGCTGGTTTTGAAAATGGGTGGGTTTCCTCTGGGAGCTTGGTACAGTGGGACCTGGAATTCCAGATTTACACATTTTCTTTGGGCTGTGCATCTTCTCTCTAGAAGTCCTCTTTGCTTGGGGTCTACTCCACCTGTCTTTGTGGGGGCCTGAGCAGAGGCTGACTTTAGGAGGCAGGCCTGGCCCCCTCTGCCAAGGTCTTCAGCCTGCCCATGGGCTTCTGTGGGGCCTAGAGCCCCACTCCCTGTGTTGCCTGGGTTGGATCCTCTGTCAGAAATTAGTGAAGCCTTTTGCTTGCCTCCACATTCTCTTTCTTGTGGGTTTATTATCTCTATTAATAAAAAAATCATTGTAAAAGAATAAGTTGGTCAGTCACTTTGAGCAGGAATTCAAAACTTTTCTTCACCCCACTCTCCTACCTCCTTGAAGTCTTGGTGAAAGGTCCACCAGCAGAAGGGAGAGGTGTCAGGTCCATACTTCCTGTAGCTCTCTCAAATTGTGAGAAGGGTTCTGGCTCTGCAGACTTGGAAGGGGCTTCAGGCTCAGCTGGGGAAGGTCAGTCAGACGTGTGCACTGCGATTTCAGACTCTTGGCTTCTCCCAGGACCAGGTACACTGGGCCGAGCTGGGCTAGGGGCTCAGTACTCCGCAGTTTGAGGCACACCTGCAGTCAATGATGGCTACATACACTTGGAGCATAGCCTCGGTGCAGTCCAGTGAGTCTCCCACGTGCCAGTTGTGCGAGATGATTTTAGCTCTGTCTGCCAGAGGCTTGCTAGCAGAATGGTCCACAGCATAGATCAGCATTGCATTGTTTGAGTTTATGAAATCACTAGATCTATGGAATCAGAATTTAAACTTGGTAAAATTTAAATTTCAAGTAATTTTTAGTCATTACAGAAAAATCACAAAACTACTTTGGTCTATTTCCCTACTCTCTTCCCTTGCTCCCCTAATGTTGACATCTTACATAATGAAATAGCCATATAGAAACCAGAAACAATGTCTTATTGGGGCTATTAACTAAGTTAAAGACCTTATTCAATTCAGTTTTCTACTTTTTTTTTTTTTTTGATACTGGAGATTAAACCTAGAGGCTCTTATCCCCTGAGCCACATCCCCATCCCTTTTTGTTGTATATTTTTTAGAGAGGGTTGCTGAGTTGCTTAGGGCCTGGCTAAATTGCTGAGGCTGCCTTTGAACTCTGAATCCTCCTGCTTCAGCCTCACAAATTGCTGGAATTACAGGCGTGCACCACCATGCCCTTTTTTGTTTTAGTATCTAATACAGGTCGCTACTTATGCATTTAATTGTCATGCCTTTTCCAACCTGTGGTTATTTACCTAATCCCAAAGTATTATCATAGTAGTACTACCATGGTATTTATAAATAAAATAGTAACTATACAGTGGAAAAACTCAGCAGGTGCCACCTGAAGCATACAATCAACTACCAATGTTAACATTACTGGTAATGAGACTTTGATGTCAACCCCCTATGATGTAGGCCGAGGACACATCACTTCTGGTGCTGGTGCCAGATGTGCAGTCTTGTTATAACGAAATGTTGAGGGATATTGATAAAACTGACCAGTGTTCCTCACAAGTGTCCTGGTCCTGAAGGTCAGAAACTCAGAATTTTTGCCAAGAAGAGGACCAGGTGATGCAAATGCACATTAACGCTCAAGAAAGACCTCCGTGCCAGGAAATAAAGGCCCAAAACCTTGTTTTGTGAATTGGTGAATAGGTGCTCAGGAGACAGTCTAGATGAGTTTGCAATGATGGTTTTATTGATGGCATTCGGTATGGCTTATTTGTCTTTTTTCCTCATAGTTGTCATCTGTACTATGTAAATCACCCAACCTTAGTTGCATAAGTAAATTAATTACATGACACGGAAGTCTTTGACTTTTATTTTATTATTTTTTTTTAATTGGTTGTTCACAACATTACAAAGCTCTTGACATATCATATTTCATACATTAGATTGAAGTGGGTTATGAACTCCCAATTAGTCTTTTACTTTTAAACATTCATGTAACTTACAGTACCCCTTCAGCTGCTGAAATCCTGAAAAACATTTTCTCTGGAAGAAAATATTCTCGGGGAGAATATATACTGAGGGTCTCTACAAGAATGTCCAGATAAAAGCTTTAAAAGGTCCTCATATGCATGGTAAATAAAGATTTTTATTGTTTTGCATTGTGTGTATGATAGTCATAAAAAAAGACACCAGGAACTGTTCAGTAGAAGTGCTATGAACCGTTCAGTAGAAGTGCTATGAACCGTTCTGAAGTGTCCCTTCTGGGGAGGAGTTTTAGGGAATTCAAGAAGCAAATACTAGGAATCACTTGGTTTCAATTCTGCTGTTAAGAAGCCACGCTTGCTTGAGCTCATTTTGCCCCTGGCAGGGTAGGCTGTACACCCTGCCAGCCTGCAGGAATCTGCTCCAAAGTGAAGTCCTCCTCTCATCTTTATCCCTCTGGACCTTGGCTTTGACTCCATGGGTCTGTTGCACAAGACTGCTCTGCCCACCCCTCTGCCCTTACTTCTCAGGAGCAGAGATACAGAAACATTGATCCCTTCACTTCAATCCCCGGTACAGAGTGAAGTGCTATCCTGTGTGGATGGAATAAAAGTCAGTGGAGCTTGGAACTGGCCCTGGATCCCAGTGGAGGAGCTAGCATCTCTGCAGCCTGGAGCCTGGAAATATTCTTGAATTAAAATATAACGGAACATTGACATACACAAGCAGGTTGTATGCTTGAAATACTGTAAAGTCATATGAAATTGGTGCCTATTGAATTGACTTCTCTGTATCTCTCCTGTGTGCCTGATCAAGAGCTGTCCAGTTTTATTACATGTGCTGGAACATCGTCCCCCATGGTGGAGTGGACAGTGAGATTTGCTTCTTGTAAGGAGCTTCGTATTTGGGAAAGAGAAGACAGAAAAGGCCAAAGAGGGTGAAAAGACTGGGATAGATTTTAGCTAAACCACTGGGTTGATAGGGGGAATGGAGTGCATGTGAACTCAGGCTACCGTTGCCTTTCCTCAGGTGGTCTGTTGCATAGAAAGTGACTGAGTGGGTGGGAAACCTGTCTGGTGGGGGCTTCTGCGGACTTGGGGCAGGGCCCTGTGCTGACATAACCTTTTAGTAATAAAGATCTCTGTGCCACCAAGAATGCAGCTGTGTCTTCTAGTGATTTTTCCTTTTTTTTTCCTTCCTCAAGATGGAAAGTCATCAAATGAAGCAAAGTTTAGTAGGAAATGGGTTTGGATAAAATGAAGTGAAAACTGTGTGCTGTTGGTATTTCCTTGTTGGTAGGAACTACGTTTCCTTCAAACGTGGCAGAAAGCTAAGTCATCTTAACCTAAAGACCCAGGGGAGGCGTTAGGCCATGGTTCTGCTGCCTTCGTTAAGAGCAGCTCTGCAAGCTTGGGCAGTAGCTGGCTAGGCTAGGGATGGCCTTGGGTGTCCACACAGTCCATCCTTTTGAGCATGGCTCATTGGTGGGAGCCAGGGATGGTCCTGGGGAATGGTGCACCGCTGCTGCCATGCTACCTTTGTACCTGGATGCCTCCTGAAGATCTCAAGTGGCTCACACCTGCATGGTTTCAAACCAAACCTGATAAGCCTGGGGGTCCTATTTCCAGTTAGATGTTTCTGTGGTCATCGGGCACAAGCAGCTTGCACATCGTGGTTACACTGCAGAATGGTGACAGTGAGGGACCGCATACAGGGCAGTGGTTCCATAAGCTGGTGCTGCCTCTGACCTTTGGCTACCTAGGCACACCTGGGAGGTCCACTGGAGAGTGGAATTGCCAAAGATGAAGCTTTCGGTTTGCATCCTTGTCATTAAGCAGTGACCAACTGTAATAGGCCTTTCAGTTTTAAAACAATGTGGATTTTAAAGATTTATAGGATTTAAATAATTTCATTTTTTTTCTGCAAAGCAAGGGTTTAATTTTTTATATTTTATAGTATTTTAAAATTTCACAATTCAGATCTGTACAAAATGCATCCATGTAAGGGAGATACGCTGAAAGGGATGAAAGATGAGCAAAAACGTGGGCTCTGGGGCTGCCTCATGAGCACAGTGGTTGACGGCAAGTCCCGTTTGACTTGCTTCGTGAGCTGTTCAGGAGCAGTTGGCCTGCTTCTTTGCATCACTGGGGCTTCTGTCTATCCACTCTCCATCCAAATCAGGAATTCCTCCCTGTAGCTCACAGGAAGTGAAGGAGGCTCTGGCCCAGCCCTGCAGGAAACAACCCCACTGATCCTCCCAGTGTTGTTCCCAATTGATTTGTTCTTCAGTCTCCATGCAGTTTCAAGACTGGGAAGATGCCATCCATGTCATTAAATGCCTGGGAGCTCTAGAGCGGAAATTGAGTAACTGGAGGACCAGATAAGAAAATGTATTTGGCTTGGTGGTTTCTGTCATGACTCTGAACTCTGCCTTGGAAAGCGGAAGCCAGAATGGACAAGGCTGTACCCCAATAAAACATTTACAGAAGCAGACAGCTGACTGAGCCAGGGACTGTAGTTTGTGGACCCCATGCTTTCTACTAAAACCAGTGGGAGCTGGACAAAGTGTGCCCAGGGTGGGAGTGGACTCTGTGAGAGGCTGAGAGGAGCAACTTGGTGCAGGTGCTCTGCAAAGCCCATTCATTCAGCACGGTCTTCCCCGGACCTCTGCTGTCTCTTGTTACAGATGATTCTGCCAGTGCCTCCCGCACCCCGACTCTCAACTTGCCATCTTGGGTGGTGGGGCAGATCTGGGGGAAGCCACTGAAACATCTAATTTCTCTGGTGAAGGTGCTGAGAGTATAGGTCATAAACAGTTTCTATAGGGAACATCTGCCTCCAACATGTCTGTGGCAGCCCTTCTCAAGTGTGATCAGCATTAAGTAAACCAGCTCCCATGGACAGTGCATCCATCCTTTTTCTATCACTGCCTTTCTTTGGAAAAAAGCCCCAAGGTCTCTTAATAGGCATAGGGCTTATATGTTTGTTTTTAATAATTTCAGGCTTTGAAATCACAGGAAAAATGCAAAAACTTGTGTTATAGTCTTTTCCATATTCTGAAACATTAATGTTTTATATTTTATTCATCTACTTGACAGCTCTCCCTCTTTGCTTATATCTTCCCATGTTTTCACCTTGATTCTCAAATACTTAAATCGTTGTTAACTAAAAACAAGACGTTCTCGTATACAAGCTATAATATAGTTATCAGAATCAGGAAATTTATTTTGGTATCTGTTATCTAAGCAGATCTTATTTAAATTTTACTAGCAATCCCAGTGATGCCCTTATTGCAAGAGAAAAAGGCTCTTCTGTGGACTTTGGATGTAGTTTTCCCCATGAACAGTTGTTGCATCTCACATCACAAATTGGGCACCAAACTCTCTACAAAATGGGATTCAGTAAAGTTAAAATTATGTAGGTTTATTTATTTATTTGAATTCAGAAGCACCCTGACCACTGAGCCACCTCCCCAGCCCTATTTTGTATTTTATTTAGAGACAGGGTCTCATGGAGTTTTAGTGCCTTGCTTTTGCTGAGGCTGGCTTTAAACACTTTGATCCTTCTGCCTCAGCTTCCCAAGCTGCTGGGATTACAGATGTGTGCCACTGTGTGTGGCTTGTAGGGTTATTTATTTATTTACTTTTTTGTAGGTTTATTTTTGACAAACACTTTGGATAGCCATTTCTGACTGCCGCTATCTTGGGAAAGGCTGAGCCAGGTAGTTGGGGAGGCAGAGACTACAGGGTTTTCAAAGTCTGTCCAGGCCATCTGTTGCAGGTGAGCAGGGTGCCCATGGCTGAAAGGAGCCCCTAGGCCAGATGGGCGGATCCATTCCTATTGGGCTGGGTAAAGACCATTTTCCAGGGTGTGTCTGTACAGCAATGGACATTTATTCATCATTTTTAAAAAAAACTCTAAAGGTCAGGTTTTACTGGATTAAGGTGAAAAAAGCATTCCTGAGAGGCAGATAATACATTTATATCTCTTTAATAAAAAATAATTTATTTTCAATGCAGCATCTCGATTTCCTTTACACTTAAGAAGTTAAGTAGTAGTTGGTAGTCATCTTAAAGTGTTACATCAGTTTCTTGCTGTCATAGTCCAGAGTGGTGATGAGAATTTTCTTGGCTTGGGGTGCTTTGTCTTCTCCCACTTTGGCTTGGTCTGAGCACCACACTTCTGACAGCCTGTAGTCCTGACAACAGTCCTGTGGTCTGTGGAGGGCCCTCCCTCCAAGGAGCCATGTCACTGTGTCGGGGGTTTGTTGGCTGTGAGAAGGCCCTTCTCAGAAATAGCAGGGCAGTCCTGAGGTTGGTGGGTCGCATATGCATGTGTGGGAAGCACACGTCCTTGCTTCCCACCAAGGACGTCCGTCCTTCTAGCTTCTGTGCCAAGGACGTCCGTCCTTCTAGCTTCTGCTGCCCTCCTGCAGAAACACAGCATGGTTTTGGAAGTCTGTTCCATTGCATATAAGTGTCCCCGGTTCTTAAATGTCTGCAAGAAATATTCTGTTTCATTAAGACACTTGCTATTAGCATTTTTTTTTTTTTTGTACAGTGATTAAACCCAGGGTGGTCAACCACTGAGCCACATCCCCAGCCCTTTTTATTTTGAGATAGGATCTTGCTAAGTTGCTGAGGCTGGGATTGAACTTGGAATCTTCCTGCCTTAACCTCCCAAGCTGCTGGGATAACAGATGTGCGCCACCATGCCTGGCTAGCATAGTTTTTCAAAAGTTAGAATATCTTTGATACATTTATGTGCTCTGTGTGGATGTTTTGACAGTTTAAGATTATCATCATCAGAGCAGATCCAGGCAGTCTTTGGCTTTCTGGTTTTCTGGGCATCTTTTGTGGGAGGGATTGAAGAAGGGAGAGATTTATTGCGAGGATCTTGAGGAAGGCTGCCAAGACCCAATAGTGCTGAGGCTGAGGCCCTGCTTGGCTCATTGACTCAGGAGGCAGTAGCCCAAGGGGTCATGCTTGTCCTAAGAGACCTGGGTTGTAGGGCCTGGCACTTAGCTCTGTGGCTGGACTGGGGACCTGCTTACATGCTCGTGTCCATTTCCCACGCTGCATCTCCCTCATCAGCTGCCTGACAGGTTAGTTGGTGTGAAGTATACAGCCCAGCTCCCAGCTGTGGCCTGTGGTCCCTGCCTCTGCCTTTGGGCCCATCCTTGTCACTGTTCGTGACTGTTGGAGGTAGAGTTAACTCTTCTGGTTTTGTGTTGTCTGGTTGGGCTTGCAACCCTCCTGGTTCTTCAGGGGGTCCTGGGGCCTCAGGCTCACAGTACCTCCTGGCCTCAGGGAAGTGGCCTGACTGCACGTTTTGTGGTGAATTGTACTTGGCTGTGTTCCTATGCTTTGACTGTTATTCAGTGACACTGTTGAGAACTATAAATTATTTTTAAATGAGGTTAGTTTGCAGTGTTTAGTATGAATTTCTATAATTTTAGGGCCAATATTTCTTATAAGAACAGGTCAGTGCAAAAAATTACTTTCAAATTAAAAACATTTTTTTCTCACTCATCTCAAATGATACTTAGGGTTATCATTTGGATCAACCTCACCATCAGCTTTCTTGGGTCCAGGTGGGCTGTGGCATATGCCCAGCTGCCTGCAGGGCTCTGAATATTTCCTACTTTATGATGATCAGCTGTTGGCTCAAGAGGCTTGGTGCACTCCTACTGTGAGGAGCGGCTGCCTGACAGCTGTGGTCTCCAGGCACAGTGCTCTTCAAACTCCCCACCCCTCCGTGATGGGCTGGGGCCCAGGTGACTGCTGGCTAGCAGCTGAAGACTCAGGAGGCAGCTCACCTGTGTCCAGTGCACCTCATTCACTGTGCCAGTGCTTGTTGTGGCACAGGGCCAGCAGGCTGCTTGCAGAGGTGCTCCAGACTGCTTCCTGGAGTAGCCAGGTGCTCCATAATGTGACCTCCCTGTAGATGTGTTTCCAGCTCTGGGAGCTTTGGTTACCCTTGTGGTGGTTGTGGGAGTTCCTGCAGCACTCCTTGGCCACTTACACCATGTGCCCCAGTGCTCTTGAACTCGAGAGTCTTTAGAAGTTGGCATTGGCTTTATTTCAGGTGCATTAGCTTTCAAACTTTGGGTCTAAACCCAAGTCAGTTTATCAGCCCGCAGCTAGCATTTAAAAATAGATGAGCATGGTTCTGCACATTGCAGATTCCAGTTGAAGTATGGCAGCCACTCTCCAGCTGCATATTGTTGTGAGTGGCATTTGACTGGGCTTAGGTACCTTTAGATGTCATATATAAAGTTGTAAAAAGACCATCTCTGTAGGGTAGTGGGGCTAAGTTTAGCATATGGTGTTAGCTGCAGTTTACCATTTAGTCTTTCATGCAGTGGTGTGTGACTTCTGTGGGGATCCGCTGATTTCCTTACAACAGGTAGCCCACCAGCGAAGCCGAGCGTTAACTCCTGGTGCATGGCTGTTTGCTGAAGGGAGGAGCTGGACCAGAGTGATTGGGGGCTGTGGGATCTAGCCCTATGAATGGGAAGGATTCTCCAAGGAGCAGGAGGCCTTGGCAGCTGGGAATGAGGGGCGAGGCTCCCAAGAGGGCTTCAGCATGACTTCTGCATGTGACAGAGAATTGGGAAGTGGTGTAGTGCCTGCCATGAGGATGAAGATCATTATTGAGGTCACTGTTGTGCTCCCAAATACCTGCCATGAAGTTTGGGACACTTTTCTGCTGAGGACTAGAGTCTAGGTGTTTTTTTTTTTCCTGGGTGGGGCATAGGGTGTCTGCTCCTTGGTCTGCTGTTGTATTGTGAGAGCAGCCACATACAGTGTGCACATAGCTGGCCATGGCTATGTTTCAATGAAACCTTACTTGTGGACACTGGACTTCGAATTTCGTGTAATTTTCATATCATGAAATATTGTTCTTCTTTTGAGCCACTCCGCGCCCCCCCCCCCCCCCCCCCGACTAACTACTTTTTCCAGTACTAGATGAACCTAGGAACACTGACTTACATCCTCAGCACTTTTCATTGTATTTTAAGATAGGGTTTCCTCAAATTGCCCAGGTGGACCTTGAATTTACCCTCCTGCCCCGGTTTCTCAAGTAGCTGGGATTGCAGGTGTGTGCCATCATATCCAGCCCCCAGCTATTTAAAATTGTGAGCCCATTATTGGCTCTCGGGCTTCATAGAAATAGATGGGAAATGGGTTTGGCTTGTGGACCCCACTTCCCACCCATGGCCTCAGTTGCCTCTGTGCAGTGAAAAAATGGAGCAAGGTCACATGCAGGCTGGCTGTGGATCTGACTGGGAAGGGTTTGGGCCCTACACAGGAATGGTGCTAATGCTGTAAGTGGAGGATGGCCATAGAAGATGCTGGAACTGGGCTCCACAGGGAGGAACTTATTGAAGAGCACAGTCTGGAAGGTACTGACAGGCTGGCCTGGAGGGCTTGGTTCCTGCTCAGCCATTTGTGGTTTGGGAGGGACACAGGGAGCACACTGTAAATGTGGCGTGCCCTGCAGAGGTGGCATTTACACTATAGAGCCATTTGCAGCCCGGGGCCTTGGCAAGAGTGTTTGTCGATGACAGGTATGAGCAGAGAAGCGGACATCAGGGGAACTGGCAGCAGGGGGACCACCAGTACCTGGCCAAGGTCAGTATTGAAGGCTAGCAGATCAGGAGAGGAACAGGGCCTGCAGGCTTCCTTCCTGAGCAGCTGGGAGCCTGGGTGGCATCCCTTTGAGCAGTTCTTATAGGGAAAAGAAGCCAGTGGTCAGGTGAGGAGAGTTCAGCTCTAGGAGGCTGGCACGGACGATCTGAGTGCCAGTAGCCTAGACATGGCTGTCTTTTTCTCTGTGTTGCTGTTTGCACTGGTGTCAGGGTGTCGGTGATGGGCAAGATTGCTGTTGCTTGAGCTTGAATCAAGGCTGTGGTCCCAAATTATGTTTGTGTTGTCCTGTTCTCCACTGCCTTGCAGTTAAAAACACTCAGAATGTCCTTGATAAAGTAGTGAAGTCATTCTATTAAGTAAATCTCTCCCAGACCACACACAGCTGAGCAGAAACCAAAGACCCTCCAGTTCCAGCCTGTTGGTAACTTCTGGGTGGTGCTCTTGCAATGGGCTCCTCCCCATAGAGTCCAGTTCCAGCTCTTTTGATGGCTATCCTCTCCTCAGGCTTTCTCACTGAGCAGGCCTCTTGATCCTCTGTGATGAGGTGAAGTGTGCAGAAGCACGCCTGCATTCCCAGCGGGTGGGTTTCCAGGACAGGCCTCTGCAGTTGGGTTGCTGTGAAAGAAAAATTTACAACCTGATTTTTTTTTCTTTCTTTCTTTTTTTTTTTTTCCAAAATGATCAGAAGCCTGTCATTTCAGAGAAAACCACTAATGGGGTTTGTTGCAAGTGACATCATTTGAGCTGTTAAGTAAAAATCTTGTTGGAAAGCTTGTATCTGCCACTGTGACCCCAGCAGTACCCTCAAGGAGGATGTCAGTGCCAGTGTTAATGATCATGATGCTTTTTGGCATGTACAATGCCCAGTTGCACGAGGGCAGTGGGACAGGTTGCTGAGACCCCCAAGAAAATACCCAGAGATAGCATTATGAGGCACAGGGCTGAGCCGAGAAATGCTTGCAGGGAAGGTCCGGCGAGAAATGCTTGCAGGGAAGGTCCGGTGGCAGCAGGCTGACAGCATCTGTATCCCTTACTGCTTTGCTGAGCAGGGCCTCTTCTCTCTCAGTGTCTTGTCCATGGTGGCTGCCTGGATGAGTGACGGGTCCTTTTCACAGTGCTCTCAGTTCTGCTCCTTCCCCAGTCAGGGGTTTTATATGTTAGGCTGCAGGAGCAGGGACACCATCAACATTGGTTCACTTAGTTTGCTTGTCTGAGCAGCATCCCGAGGAGCAGCTGTCCTGGTGTGTGGGGAAGAAAGTGGCTTTTTACAGTTAACACTGTCTTGTCCTCCTCTCAGTGTACATAAGAGAAAGCCAGCATCCTCCAAGGTAACGGGATCTGGACTTTCCAAACCAGGCTGCTCTCGTTGTTCCCATTGTCCCACTTTCTTTGCTAGGTTTTTGGGAATAGAAAGAGGGCATCCAGGGACTTGTTCCACTGTCCCCCATTTCTTTAAGGACGATACACTTGTGATGTCATGTAACTGCAATATCGGGAAGACCTGCTCAGCAAGTCTTGTCGGTGATGGACACAGGTCACACTTGGGCAAAAGCTCCACTTCCTGTGCAAGGCAAGTGGGTGGACCCTAGAGTGGTCAGTGTGGAAGTTCACCACTGTATTCATGGGTCACACTGCAGCTAGCCTTCAAGGAAGAATAAAAGACTTGGGTTTTGGTGTCTCCTTGTGAGGCTGGGCTTTTGTCACAGGATCAGCCAAAGCCACCCGACTCAACAGTTTAGAAATAGATGCATTTCCTTGCTGTTGAACTTGGCATTAAAGAGATTTGTAAAAGTGCAAAAGCAATGTCCCTTGAGAAAGTTTTGTTTTTTTTGAAACTATAGTTAATTTTCATAAAAAATGCTTTGTTCATTTGTAATATGTTGATTTTTGTAATTCTTATTTATTTTTGTAATAAATAGTAAATATTAAGTAACAGTGCCTAATCAATAGTCTTACATTTTTGTGCTGTAATTTCAAATATGGAATATTGCCAGGGATAAGAATGCAGGCACGGCTCTTTGGAGGCCTCGGTAATTTAAAATGTTGAGGGGGTCCTGAGACTAAAAGGTCAGAGGGTGTCTGCCATAAAGTGTGAAGCCTTTTCATTCATGTCTCTAGATTCTGCATACTAATGTGATCAGGGTTAACTTTTAGCCATACACTTAAAAATTCAACTCCTGCCCAAGCATTTGGAGTTGTGATAATGATCTTTGAACTTATTTGCTTAAACACTTAGGCACCAGGGTGTGTTCCTGTCCCAGAAGGCTGCCGGGAAGTTGTTGTGCACCTGCCACAGCCTACCCTGCTGCCCTCTGCTTGGCTGGGCACCCTGCAGGCTGAAGCCAGCTGCGGCTCAGAACTGCAGGAGGGCTGTCTGCTCCTGCCCCTATGGCTCATGTTGAGGACGTGTACCTGTGTCAGGAGAATAGAAGTCAAAGTTTGAAGATTAATCAAACGTTAGGAACATAAGTGGGGAGGACCTGACCTGAGGCCAGTTTGCCTCCTTTCCTGATTTTAAATTTAAATTAAGTGTTGCCTGAAGTTTCCCAAGAATATGTGGATACCCAGGAAAAAGTAGTTCTGGCTTCTTCCTGAGTTCTTCATCCTGAACAGCCAATTACAGTCTTTTAAAAAATTTCTCCCCCATTTCAATCTTAGCATATTCTAGCTCAGACTAATTTGGGGCTAAAAAAGTAAGCTGTTTTATACATATCTCCGTTTAATAAAAGTTGATTTCTTTGCTGACTTCACACTGGCTATTTATTTTATTACAGCTCTTATATCACAAAAGTGTTAAGTTGAATGGAGTGGTCTTCCATCTCCCATGTTTCCTTGTTCCTGGAGACATAGCTTTCTAACTGGATGCTTAATGATTTCTCCAAGAGAAAATGAAATTGCTGTCCTTAATTTTTCTGGCATTGTGGACTTAAGCATTCTAAGTCAGATTGGCCAGAAGTCTTAAGAGGGAGATGGCATGGCATGAAGAATGGGGACATCGTGTGGCCAGGTGAGGTTCCCTACCATGCTGCCATGTTTCCAGGGCCTTTTGTGTGCTGTTGCACACACTGGGTGCCTTAGGTTTAGGATCTCTTCTCTTGTGCTGGGGCTGTTCTGGCTCGGAGGCTGCTTGCCAGCAGGGAGTTGGAGTTTGTCATCTCTCTTCTGGGTTGTGTTTTACCCAGGGCACATGGGATGCTTCTCTGTAGACAGTTGCTCCTTCCAGGAGAGCATCCCCAGCCTGGGAGGTTGTGTGTGTGAATTGTAGTTTCTTGTTTTCTGTGGATGTGGCCTCGTTCAGATCATATGCAGCATGGACACTCTCATCACGGGTTAGTGTAAGAAAAAGCTCCATGAGGAATACTTGTGCTCTAAAACTGGATGGAAAAGAATCCATTTTGTCTTTCCTCCCAAGTGACCTGTGTGATGCTGTTCACTAGTGACCAAGGGTGCCCCAAGGAGGGACCTCCCAGTTTGGAACACAGGGGGTTTATGGAGTTATTTTTTCTTGCTATTTCCTTTCACATAATGAGAGCTAATAATCTGTAGTGTTTTCTTTTTTAACCTTTACTGCTAAAGCTGCTTTGTGAAAAATTATTTCAGGGCTGGGTCTGTGGCTCAGAGGCAGAGCGGTCGCCTGGCATGCATGAGGCACTGGGTTCGATCCTCAGCACCACATAAAATAAAATAAAGTTATTGTGTCCACCTATAATTAAAAAATAAATATAAAAAAGGAAAAAATTATTTCAATTGAAATAGCTTTTCTTTTATTCCTGTTTTGATGTCTTCACAGTTTTGTTTTATGGGTTCCCAAAATACTTGAGTAATAGCAAAATTAAAAATATATTTGCAGTTACCTATTTCAGCTGATGAACAGCTACTGTTGTATGTTATTGACATGTATAGCAGTTTGTTTTATTATCACTGTTAATAATGGGTCATTTACATTATTTAAAAAATATTTTTTTAGATATTGATGGACTTTTATTTTATTCATTTATTTATATGTGGTGCTGAGAATTGAACCTAGTGCCTCCCACATGCTAGGCAAGCCTTCTACCACTGAGCCACACCCCAGCCCCTCATTTACATTTTTAAAGTTACCATTTAGATTTATGTAGGTGATTATACTGCAGCTTTTCTTGAAATGAGAACATAGACACAAAGAACTTTGAAGACCTTAATCTATGGTCTTTATTAATTTTTAACTTAATATTCTTGATTAACATGATGCTTGTACATATCCATAGGTTCAAGTGTGGTGTGGCCACATGTGTACAGCATGCACTGATGGAGTCAGGGTAGTGAGGGTTCCCCTCAGCGGTGATATCCCATGGGAATGCTGACACCACACCTGTGCGGTGTGTGACTTGAGCAGAATGTTCTTCTGGGTTCATTGTGGGTATAATAACTGAGTGCTGGCACCTGTACACCCTGTGTTAGGCCCTGAGCAGAGCCACGGGAGCTCCTGCCCCAGTGGGGCTCCCTTCTAGGTGACGGATACTATGATATATGGAAGGTTAAGAGGAAAGGGCCGAGGAGTGGGTGCTGATGGGGCTCAGTTGGGTGTGGTCAGGGGTCACTGAGGAGATGGTGTGGGAGCCCAGGTTGGGACGAGGGACCAGGTGGAAGTCTGGCTGGAAGGGCTTTGTGCTGGGTCCTGCCTGAAGAACTTGGGGGCTAATGGGACGGAGTGAGCAAGGAGCGGCATCCTGAAGGGAACTTATAAGAGTGTTATTGCCCACATTCGCTTCAGAGGGCCCAGGAGTGTCCTAAGGTCTTTGGAACTGCAACTGGACTGACCCTTGCTGAATGTGATCCCAGAGCTGTGTTGGAGGCTATCACTGGGCAGGCAGAAGCAAGAGACCAGAAGAGAGCAGTGCGTGAGTCTAGATGAAAGGGGACAGACCTGGGTCTGGACAGGCGGTGGACTGGTGAGATGAGGCCAGAGTCTGCGAGAGGAAAGAAGAAGGAAGACCCAGTCAGCACAGGAGGTTTTGACCCGAGTCTCTGGGAGGTGAGATGGGAAGAGAGCCTGGAGAGTGCTGCGAGCTCAGTGCACATGTGCTGACCTGCGAGCAGCCCGGGAGCTATCCCAGGGCAGTGTGAGGCGGACCTGGTGTGCAGCAGCTACAGTTCCTAGCTTCAGAGCCACCAGGCCAGACTGTCAGGTGCCACTGCCCCTGAGCAGAGGGTCCAGCACTGAGTCCTGGGTGCTGCAGCAGGGAGGTAATTCAGGGTCATCAGAAATAGGCATTGGTGGCCTGGGTGGCAGTGCAGAGCAAAGTCCCACAGGAGCAACAGGGAGGATGGAGGATGGCATGTGGGGATCCCTGAGGGAACGGAGCTCCTGGAGCAGAGCAACTGAGGTGGATGGGCTGTCATGTGACTTCTGGTGGCATGGGCTGCCAGGGGCCGTGAAGATAGGAAAAACTGGTCTGGACACAGAGGTAGTTTTGAAGATGGCAGTATGACTTTCCGGGAGACATGGGGCCAGCCAAGCTGGGTGGGGCAGAGGTAGGGGAGCTCTTGATAGGTCATCAGTAGAATCCATAGGAGGAAGGGATGGAGGTCTGAAGGGAGTGGAGAAAGTGTGCCTTGGGGTCTAGGATCCCAGAGGTGCCCATGGGCTTCGAGGATGGCTGGGCTTGAAGTGGCTTCTCTCTGTGGCCCTGTGTAGCTGGGCTCTCCCCAGCCTGTGCACTGAGGGGCCTTCGAGGCAGGTAATGAAAGGGCTCTCAGGTTCCTTTTGGCTTGATGCTGTTGGCCTCATCTACCACTGTTTTGCTTTAGGAAAAGAGTTTCACAGGTAACCAGTGAAAAAATTGCTTATGGAAACTGAGTAGGTTGGAAGGTAGAGCACCAGGGAGGGAGCTCCTGCTGGCTGTGCCTCTTCCTGGCGGAGGCCTTGGAACGTGGGCACTGCATGCAGTTGCTGTGGACTTGGGACACATGTGCAGTTGTTAGGGAAAGGATGGGTATTGTGTCATATGTGCTGCTCTGGAACTCTCTGTTTACATTTCTTGGTACGTGCAGTTAAGTCAGTCTGTTTTGTTCATGACTGCGGTGAATGGCTGTGCCACCCTTGACTTCGCTGTCTGCTGCTGTGGAGCATTTGGGATATTGCTGGGGGCTGGGGGTGCCCTTTTCTCCACGTGTACCCTGGGAGATGGAGGTTCCAAGGAAAAACTGTCTAAGTCTTTATTGAACATTGATCTCAACCCAGCTGTTTTATTATATTAAGACTGGACTATCCCCAGGACTTCTGAGAAATGACACATTTAATTTGCCAAAATGGCAACCACAGGCATTACTCTGTTCCAGTTTTTTTGGGCTCATTGCCTTGGTTTTTCTATTGAAACCTTCACTGTTAACAGAATTTTAAATGACTCTTTATCCTGGCAACAGAATCATTTTGAGAAAACAACTTGGATAACAGTGGCGTCCTCATTTGGAGGAGGTTAGGATACAGGGTTTTATGGTGAGTTCACAGTATTTTCTTAAGCCACTTGCAGAGCTTTTAGAAACCAGGGTAAAGCTTGCATTGGTCATTTCAAAAAGGTTTCCCCTGGCCCAACAGGTATTTAACATGGAATGTGTGGACCCAGGCCCATCTGTGAATGTGATTCCAGGGCTAACATTGTTTAAATAGGTTTTTTTCTTTTGTTCTTTCTTTTTTCTTTGCACATGCTAGGTAAGTGCTCCACCACTGAGATATATCCCAAACTCTTTTTTTTAAAAAAAGTTTTATTTTGAGATAGTGTTTGACTAAGTTGCCTAGAATAACCTTGAATGTATATCCTCTTGCCTTAGCCTCCAGAATAATTGGGATTATAGGTGTGTACTACCAGGCCTGGTTTAAAATCACAGGTTGGTTATTCTAATTTCTTATGAGGATGTCCTGGGGCAGAGAGCCTAGGACAGTGGGCAGTCCCGTGAGTGCGAGGGCCCGAGCTCCTCCTTGCGGCTTCCCCACCCTTCAGCTCTTTTGTCCTATCCTCATCCCAGGCCTGGAAACCAGCTGAACAGGGTATGGAGAAGTGCCCAGGCCACATGCCAGTTCTTTTTGAGGTGGTTTCCAGAGGTTTCTGTCTCTGTGTCCCATGATCACAGCTTGCTGTAGGGGAGGCTAGAGGTGCATCTGTCTGGTGGCCTTCTGCCCTGCTTAGGGGTCTTCATTGGGGAGCAAGGGGTAGGGGTACTGGGATAGGCAGCCTGCAGTTGTGGTATTTATGTAGCCTCTAGAACTTGGTAAAACTTTGCCTGTCTTTTGTGCTTTTTCTCAGAAAAGAGTTTATATCGTCTTTTAAAACATTAAAAAAAATATTTTGAAAGCAGCCTGTGACCCTAAAATGTCTTAAATCCACCAGTGCAGCATTTGGTGGGGTGGCATTATCTGACTGAGGACTGCTGCCTTCATTAAGAAGTGTAGTTTATCCCTTAGCTAGTCTTGGCTTTGCTGCTTTGGTTGGAAGAGAAGACAGGATTTATGGCATGTGAGGTATGAATCCTCAATGTGACTGCCAGGCAACCTTCCCTCAAGTCCTGTCATGGGTTAGCACCATCACACACTGGGCCTGGAGGCTCACCTGGGTCAAGCAGGGTGGCCGCTGTCTGACCCTAGTACCTGGAGCTGGTTACCGGGTAGATGGCCGAAGACAGTCCCAGCGCTGGCCTTGGGCACTGCAGTTTGGAGACTACCATGGTATCTCCTGGGTGGCCTTTGTCACACCTGTGGAGAGATGATGTTTCGTTTGTGTTGTGTGTTACTAGGCACACAGAAGGCTGAGGATGCCACTTGATGACGTCCTGTGAACTCTGAGTAGGCTTGTGACCTTTTTTCTATTGCCATGAAGGAAGGAAATGAGCTCTTTGGCCTGTGTGCAACAAATATTTTTTCCTAGTTTGTTTGAATTTTCCCTTTTAAAATGTCCTTTTTATTGAGTATGATGCAGACATAGAAATCAGAAGAGGGACGGTGGACTAGGACGCCTCCTAGGCCGCGCATGTCCCCATTACTACCCAGGCCAGGAGCGTGTGGCCGGCCACCCTTGCTCTTGGCATGCCCTTGCTTCTGTGGGACAGCACCAGTCTTTAGAGCTCCACTACCCAGGTTTCTACTCTTCAGTCCTGTAGTTTTGTCTGTTTTTGTTTAATGTTTGAAGTCTCCTTTAATTTCTGCACGCCTCTTATTACGGTGGGATCTAGAACGTCCCCCAAAGGCTCAAGTGTGGAAGGCTTGGTGCTGACATGTTCAGGTTGGCCTCTTGGAAAGTGATTGGATCGTGAGGGCCCTTATCTTATCAATGGTTCAATCCTTTGATGGATTAATAATTGATGGCTTTGATGGGAGGTGGTGGAGACTGTAGGGGCTGGGGAACTTGTTGGAGGAAGTAGGTCACTGAGGCTGTGTCCTGGAAGAGTGCATCTGCTTCTTGCTCTCTGCTTCCTGGCCACTGTGGGCAGGGCAACCTGCCTCCCTTCCACCCTTCCACTATGATGTTCTGCCTCCCTCAGGCTCAGAGCAATGCAGCCAGCTGACCGTGGGCTGGACCTCTGAAACTGAGAGCCAGAATAGACCTGTCCTCCCCTGAGTTGCTTTTAGGGGTTTGTCACAGCAGTGAAAAGCTGACCTGGTACTCCCCACCCCAGTACCGCTCAGCTGAGGTTTAATGGTTATTTGTGGCATGCCCCGAGTCTGGGTTTGCTTTGCTGTCTGAATCTCTGCAGTCTTGTTCAGCAAGTTCTCCAGACCTCTCCATTTCCTGTGAGGGGTAGCATGGCTGTTCCACCACTTGCCATGGGTCACTTCTAGTACGCCATGTAAAGTACTTTGTTGAGCTGAGTGTGATGACACACACCTGTAGTCCCAGTGGCTCAGGAGACTGAGGCAGGAGGATCGTGAGTTCAAAGTGAGCAAAAGTGAGGCACTAAGTAACTCAGTGAGACTCTGTCTCTAAATAAAATACAAATAGGGCTGGGGATAAGGCTCAGTGGCCGAGTGCCTGGAGTTCAATCCCTGGTACTCCCACCAAAAAAAAAAAGGTCCTTTGTTGAAAATGCATCAGTGCTCCATCCTGCCGAGCACCCTGACTAGCAGCATAGCACACCAAGAGTAGTGGGAACATTTAGGGTATACACCTTGGCTGCCCATCATCAGCAGAAAGTCAGGAAAGACCAGTATTTGAGTGTGGTTCCTACTGAATGTGTGTTAGAACCATCAGAAAGTTAAAAACAGTGAGTGAAACCGCTATAACTTGGAGCAGTCTCTTTAGAACTGCAGAAGGGGCTGGGCTCAGTGGTACAGCGCTTGCCTTGCAGGTGTGAGGCCCTAGGTTCGATCCTTAGCACCACATAAAAATAAATAAATAAATGAAGATATTGTGTCCATCTACAACTAAAAAAATAAAAAAAAAATGTTTAAAAAAAAAAAGCTGCAGGAGGTTACTGAGAGCCAGTGTTTTGTGTGGTGAGCTTCCACCTGGGCAGTGGTGTATTCCTCACTAATGAGGCAAATGATGTTGGTTTTCTTTTTTGATATTACCAGCCCTGCCTTTCCAGGGTCCAGATTCCCAGATTATTAGGAATTGCAAAATTATGACCATTTCTTCTTCATTTCTCTGCTGTGATAATTCTGTTCAGAGGAGTGACCCAATTTGTATAGGAAAACAGGATAAACGCTTGATATATTATTACTATTTTTTAAAAAAATTATGCTTAGTTCCCCAGTACCCTCCAAATTAATGAATTTAAAAATATTTCTATTTAACCCCATTGCAACTATCATCCTTATTGATGGTCAATTTGTTCCCCCTTTGAGGAGGACTGGCTTCTTCTTGTTGGCCCCTGAGTCTTTCTGACACAACTCTGTGGTCTTTCTTTAGATTGGACATTGCAGGATGTTCTAGGCTCAGCTTGTGTATTACTTGCCTCAGACTTGGAGTCAGACATGTCTCCATGTCTCCATGGTCTCCTTAGGGGAGAGACGGCTTTTGGCACCATAACCTGGGCTCCAAGGGTGCAGGTGGTCACCTGTTGATTGCTGGTTCTATACTTCTGTGGTAGACAGAGGTAGAGTGTATATGAATGTGCATGGAAGTTTGTACTTGGATTTCAGTTCTTAGCCCCCAGGCATTTCCTTGACTCGTATCACTGTACCTGCTTCTCCAGGCTCTTAAGGACATTAGGAATGATAATAGCACTCATTTGTACACTGAGCATTCCCAGAAGGGAGTGTAAACACTGCTGCTCAATACGATTGCTGAAATTGTTACAGTTGGGTATGGGCTTCCCATTTTTCTCCCATTTAGGTTCTGCTCTGCCGTGTTGGGAGCGGGTGTCGTCCACACTGTGCTGTCTCCTTTGTGGGGTTTGTCTGGGCCTACCCTGCGTGTGGGTCCAGAACTCACCACTGACCTCCTGTGCGTCTTTTCCAGGGGTTGAGTCCTGAAGTTGTTTTTAGCATGTTCTTCAGGAAGTGCTCATGGGTTACTACCTACTGAGTGCAGCATGTTGGTCACAGCTTGTTCCTTTATGCTTGAGAGTGATCTTGTCTGGTGTAGAATTCTTAGCTCATTTCCTTTCCTTTAGTATTGTAAATATGTTAGTTCATTCTCTTCTGTTCTGATGTAAGCATCTAATTTTCTTACCATTACTAAGTCATTTAGTCTTTTGCCTGGATGTGTAAAGAAATTTTTGAATAGCATTCTTACATTTTTATTATCTTACATTTTATTTTTATTATCTTACATTTTATTATCCCCCACCTTAGTGATTTTACCCCCCCCCCCCGCCCCCGCAACGGCTTTTGGGAGAGTTTTCTTTTTTTCTGTTGCTGTTTCTGGGAGTTGATGGGGCCTTATATTTTTCTATCACTGAGCCCGCCCCTGGCCCAGGAGAGTTTTCTTGTATTGCATTTTTAGTATTTCATTTGATGGCTTTGGTTTTCGCCTGTAGAGTCTCCTCTTAAATGCATGTTGGGTCTTTTTTTTACTCTCTTCTGTGCTACCTTTTCTTAAAACCTTTTCATCTATTTTTCTTCTTTACATTCTTAAAATTTTATTCATTTCTCTCCTTTTTGTATTTGTATTCTATTGTGTTATTTGCTCAGGTTCCTTCTAACCTAGACTTTCTGAAATTACTTATTTAGATTTGAGTTGATAGACTGTACTTGGGATAATGTGGCCTCATTTCTGTTTTTGGAAAACAAAGTCTCTTGAGGCCTAATCCCAGTGCCATGTGGTGTGGGAGCAGGCATGGAGGGTCTGCTTAGGAGACATTCTGGACATGGGACCAGAGGTCACATTGGAGACCAATGGTGCTGTGCAGCTAGGACACTGTCTTTCTGGGGTGTGGCAGTCAGAGCAGGCTGAGGCCTGTGGGGAGCAGGTAAGGGCAGGAGGTTGCAGGAGGCAGGTGGGGTGAGGTTCCCCAAACCCACACTAGGAAGCTGTCTTTGAAGGTGACCACAGAGCGGAGTGGGAAAGTGAGGCTGTTCAGTGGGGTTGGGCCTGCCCTTGAGAAGAGAGCCCGAGTGGTGCTGCCAGGCTGGGTCTATATCTCAGAGTGGGCCCTGCGTGGTCCGGGCAGGAGCATCCTGTAGTTCAGACCCACAGTACGGAGCTCCCCAGCACATGTGGTGGGAGTTTGTTGGCTCATACGTCATACTTGTTAATGTTCCTCTCTGCTTTCTTGGTTTTGTTTTGTAGGTGACAGACACCCAGCGCCCTGTGAGCTGGACCCCTGCTTGTGGGCCGGCCTCTCTCTGCTCCTTCTGGATGATGTCAGAACAGGACCTAGCGGATGTGGTTCAAATCGCAGTGGAAGACTTGAGTCCTGATCATCCAGGTACAGAGCTGTGGGACAGTAGGTGAAATATTATTTTCTTTATTCCAGTAGTTTTCTTTCTTTTAAATTAAGCAGAGACAACAGTGATACATGCTGCATAGGAGAATTCAAGTCATGGGGGTTGGGGCTGGGGCTGAGGCTCAGCGGTAGAGCGCTCACCTAGCACGTGTGAGGCACTGGGTTCAGTCCTCAGCACCACATAAAAATAAATAAATGAAATAAAGATATTATGTCCAACTACAACTAAAAAAAAAAATTAAAAAAAGAGAGAATTCAAGTCATGGTGGGTGAACAGTCAACCCTCCTTGACTCACTTGACCACTCTGGCCCCCAAGTCCCTTCCCAGATGTGCAGCTGCCCAGCACTTGCCCTCTCTGCACATCCTGCCACCTGTGTGCACTCTCTGACAGGCATATGGGTCCACCATGAGAACCTGTGGCTCTTGTGTTCCACACCTTTCTATCTCTAACTTGCCCTAGGTAGAGGCTGATAGTTTGAGCGACTGTGGAAGCTGTGTGTTGGTGAGGGTGAGTGAGGCTGGTTCTTCTTTTATCAGCCTCGTGGTGTTCTATGTGTGGACATCCCTTGCTGTTTTGAGCTCTGCCCTCTGGAGTGCCATTCCATGCTACTTGCTGCTTTTCTTTTGTGTACAGTCATGTAGGGAAGAACCCTGCACCTATGTCTTAGCAAATGTTTTTGTAGGGTAAGTTCCCAGAAGCAGGATCGCTGAATATGTTTAACTTTTTTTTGTTACCAGGTATTGAACCTAAGGGCACTACACCTCTAGCCCTTTTTATTTTTCATCCTGAGAAAGGGTCTTTCTAAGTCTCCCACACTGGCCTGGAACTTACAGTCCTCCTGCCTCAGCTTCCCGAGTCACTGGGATCACAGAGTGTGCCCCTGTGCCTGGCTTGTATATGTTTAGTGCTTTGGTAACACACCGACAGATTTTCCAGAACAGCTTGACTGACTGTGCTGACAGTGCTTGAGCACTACCTTCCTCTTGTCTGCTAAGCAGGCACTTCCTTTATGACACTGTACTGTGAGGCCTCGCATAGAGGTGACCCTCAGTATTACAGGAGCCTCCTCTGAAGAAACTTTGCCTGTACTTACTCATGCTACAAGAGTTCTTAGTAGGCTGTACAATTGTGTGCTTGCAGCTTGGCTGGGCTCAAAGTGACAAGAGCACTATCACTGAGTGTCTTGGTTGCCTGGCCATTCTTCAGGAATGTTAGAACTCAGAGCAGTTTTAGTCTTGTGAGAAAGTATGCTGTCTCACTTACGTGGTGTTGAGGTGTTAGTTGGAGAAACTCCATCTGGAAGTCATTGTGGTATGGAGGAGCTCAAAGAGCAGAGCTGGGGGTGTGAGAGCAGCCGTGGGGTGCTGTTCCCCAGGCATTTGACTCATTACAAGATGCACCATCACTACACCTACCAGTTTTAGAAATGTCCATTCGTACCTGGCAGGTGAATGACTGTTTCTTTAGAAAACACATATACGTACTGCAATGCTGTGAAGAAAAAGGTTCATCACCTGTTTTTAGCAGCTTTGAACATTAAAGTTCCGACAGTTCTGCCTCCCAGGCAATCTTTTTGTAGAATATGCCCAGAGAAGGCTGGGGACCCTTTCATCCTGCTTGTGTCACATTCTTGTTCCTTAAATGATGGGAGGTGTAGTTCCTGGCCTGTTTGTGAAGCTCCTCCTGTGTGCAGAGGCCCTGCGGTCTGTCTGCACATGGAACTTGCCACCTCTGGTCCAGAAGCATGTGCACACACCCTGCAAATGCCCTGCATCCCACGTCTGCATCCAGAGTAGGTTCATGGTTAATATTCTCCCTCACCAAAAAAATGTGACCCTTGTAGAGCTTAAGACATAGGCAGTCCAGTATGAGCCCAGTTGGCAGGCAGGGTGGGCCGAGGCCTGCCCTGGGTGTGGCCAGTGGAGATGCTATGGGCATTGGAACCAGCTATTGGAAGTGAGGGAGCATGGATGAGTTCATATGGGAACGTGGGGCTAGCCTGAGAGTGCTTGCATTGATTTAACTCACATGCCTTGGCCACACGCGTACCATTAACTTCCTTGAGACTAGGAAATGCAATCTAGAACATTCCCAGGAGTGAGAAGCAACAATCATACTGAAGAGCTTTATGACTTTTCCACATTACCTTCTTATTACTTTTGAGTGCCCCACAGTATATAAATACAAGTTGCATTGATTCGGCATCGGGCATGTGTATTAGTTTTTCTGATGCTGTGTAACATGACCAAAATGTGTGAAAGACAGTCAAGAAAGAAGAAGTAAGAATCTCTCATAGTCCTGGCAACCTGGCTGCTTTTAGATGGTGTGTATGTTCTCCCAGTTTTTTTTTTTTCCAGTAATATTCAAGTCAAAGATTTCTAGGTTCCTTTGATCTTGCATGTACCTACCACATGTTGTATTTTACCTTTCTGAAAGTGTGTAAGATCATTGATTTCATCAGGCCTGTTGTTCCAGTTGATCCTGATGCTTTAAAATGAACAAGGAGTCGTTTTGTTTAATACTGAAGGTAATGCATGCATAATTGTAAAGAGCAATGTGTGCAAAGATAGCAAAGTACAGTGGAGAAAATAACTGCCACTTGCAGTCCCACTCCTGGTAGAAAGGTCCTGTGGGAATGCTGGCATGTGTACCTCTGTTCTCCAACTAGAACACTGCCTGTGACATACTGGCTTTGCTGACCTTTGCTTACAGCTGTGAGGTACCCCGTGTTACCAAGGGGCATGCATTCATTCTTAATTTCTGTAGTTAAAAAGAAACCAGCTGTGTCACCCCTGACAAGTCTCTGAACCTTTCTGGAATTTAGAAGGTTAAATAAAGATCACCAGGATATCTCCATTCCCCCAGTGCTAGTTTTCAAGTGAGAGTAAGGAGGCTTCAGCTAAGGTCCGAAGAACCCTGACTAACCAGGCACTCACCAGCACGGGCTTTCCTTTTTGCTTTGTTAAGTGAGAACTCTGCAAGGCTGGAGTTGTGTGCAGAAACTGAGTGGGTGGCCAGTTCTGGGCGGTGGGACCAAGAGGCCTGTGCACTGTGTTCTGAACATACCCAGGCAGCGGCCCTGTGCAGAAAGTGCAGGGAGGAGTGGTCTTTTACAGGGGTGGCTCTCTGACTGTTGGGGTCACAGTGTGAATGGCTGTGAGTTCCTGCTCTTCTGGGATTGGCTTTCTAAGCAAAGTGGCATCTGAGGGCTGGACAGGATAGCAGTGGGTGTCTGTGGTCGAGGGGGTTGGTGGTTGGTAGTAGTAGAGAGGTGGTTGGGGTCAGTCAGCGCCACTAGAACGAGGGCCAGTCTGTTCATCCACCTAACTGCACAGTGTGGCTGTGTTCCAAAGAGGGCGGATGGTCTGCAGGCTGCGTACAGGTGGTTCTGTTTGTGAGCTTCAGACTTGTGGCCTTTGGCTGTTAGAAGTGCCACAGTAAGGGCTAGGGTTGTGGCTCGTGGGGGAGTGCTTGCCAGGCACGTGTGAGGCCCTGGGTTGGGTCCTCAGCACCACATATAAATAAATAAAATAAAGGTCCATTGATAACTAAAAAAAGAAGTGCCACAGTAAATATGCTTACGTGTATGAATATATGTACTTGTAATGTGTTTGTGGCATGTTGCGTGTATGACATGTGTTCTTACATACTGGCACTCATTTCTATTCAGAGTGCATCAAAGACAGTAACCCAGAGCGCTGTCCCTGTATTGCTGAGATGAGGAGAGGTGCAGACAAAACTGCAATTAGGTGTCCTTACCCCTTTTTCCTATGAGCACGTGTCACACGTGAACCTGTAGAAAGAGGTCGGAGGAGTACACCAGGGGCGCTGGGGGTTTCCAGCAGCACCTGCAGTGAAGTGAGCAAGTGCTCTTGGCATAAGGCCCAATAAAATGTGGACTGTGAACTTCCACCTGTAATTGCACAGTGTGAATGCTGAAGATGGAGTAGGTTTGGAAAGAGGACTGGAAGTGTGAGACAGATAGAAATGGGGTTTGCAGAAATGGAGCGGTGGTGGATGGTTTTGGCCTTTGCCTCTGTGGTTATCTGCAGTACAGTTTGTACTTGATTTTAGATGTGAGGAAGGGTGTTGGGGTGTGGTAGTAGGACTGGAATTTGGGTTGACTTGCTTAGCCCCAGGGAGGCTGTGATGACCAGTTACTGGTGGGTTGCTCCCGGCTGCAACCACATTGTAGAGGGGGGCTTCTGCATACGGCAGTGTGTTGAGGCTGAGCCGGTTTTTTGATTTGGAATTATAGATATCTGACAAAACCTTATTTTAAGGTTGGAAAGAAATGTAATTGAATGGTTTTAGCATGTCAGCATTAACACAGGTGCTCAGGGAGCACTGGCTGGGAGGCCTACAGTTGGGTGGCAGGGTCACCACAGGTTAGGATGGACCTGCCTAGGTGTCTTCAGTGTTCTTTGGGCTTAAGGAAGGCTCTGGGTAGTTGCCTGAGACTTTACATTGCGCCAGTAAAATGTGAAGCTGTCAGTGCTGTGTACTGTCTTCATGTTAAAGACCTCTAAAAAACTTTTCATGTTAAAGTGTCTGTGTCTGTCATTGATTTTTCAGTTGTCCTGGAGAATCATGTAGTGACAGATGAAGATGAACCTGCTTTGAAACGCCAGCGGCTAGAAATCAATTGCCAGGATCCCTCTATAAAGGTAAAAATATACATATCTTTATGTGTATTGTGCCTAAGTGTTTTGTGCCATAATGGGGTGGCTTGAAACAATGGCAGTTTATTCTTTCATACTTCAGGAGGCTAGAAGTTCAAAATCAAGGTGTGGGCAGGGCCCCGCCCCCTTTTCCAGCTCTGGGAGGCTCCATTCTTGCCCACATCACTGCAGCCTCTGTCTAGGGCCCACCCTAATCTAGTCCAGGGAGGTTTCATCAATTTCATTACTTTTGCACAAACCCTTTTCCCAGTGAAGACCTCATTCATGTGTTCTGGGAATTGGGACGTACTGTTTCTGGGAATCATTATTCAGCCCACTACAGAAGAGCATAAGGCCATTTCTTAGTTGGAGAGAGTAACTGCTGTTAGACTGAAGCATCTTCCTGTGGATCCATAGGCCTGCTTTAGACAGGGGAAGATGACCAGCGCTGTGGCCATGCTGTCCATTGGTGACTGATGGCTTTTGTGTCTGTCATTTAAGTCCCCACATCCTGAAGTTGGAATCACTCAAGAAACTGTTTTTGGATCTTTGAATTTGCCTGTTTGGTTCCAGCATTTGCACCGTCAGAGGCTTATGTGAGGCTCTTTGAGAGCGGTGGATGTGGAAAGTGGTCCTGTTCACACACTGCCTCTACCCATGCTGTGTCTGTGTAGAAATGCTCCCTTCATTTTGTTACCAAGGAGTCTGAGCTTAAATGGATGGTTTAGACATACATTCACAGTGAAATTTCTACTTCAGACTGATGAATAGAGAAGGGGGTTATGTTAGTAACACTGTATTATTTTAAAATAAAGGGTCTGGGGTTTAAGCGGCAGTTAAATTTGTAACAAAAAACACGTTCATTGTTGATAATGTAGAAATGCTTAAAGTAAAAAGCAACGCAGGCCACCTCATTCTGGTGTGCCGCAGATAGGCCCTGGACAGGCAGGAGGCCAGGTTGTCCTTGGGCACTGCTGCACACGCATAGGCTGCTGTGCTGCTAAAAGCCCAGGCTGGCCCAGCCAGGGCCCTGGGCTGTTAATGAGAAGTTTTGAGCTGTTTATGGCCACTGTCGCTTCCATGTAAGAGATATATTTAAAAATACTCTTCTGTACTCTTTCTTCATTTTGTTCTTTGGTAAGTAGTTTTATTACTGTGTCGCAGTGATTTTTGCCAAAACCCCAGGCAGAATTATTTATAATTTAGAATTAAAAAAACGTGGCTTTACTATGTTGAAAGAATGGGAGGCAGATATTTGATGTCTTCAAATTATAAAAAAGAGTGGGGTTGCTTTTATCTCAAGGATTCAGCCACAGTTGGTGCCCATGATGATGCCTGTCTCCCCTCACACTGACATTGCTTCTGCATTGGTGATGGCGTGTTGGGGGTGGACCATGATGCCCATGGCTTATTTCCTCTTGGACACTGCTTTAGCGCCTGCTCCCGTAGAGAGCAGTTGGCATTGGGGTGGATTTAAACAGTTTCTAGGCCTTTTCCTTTGCACAGTACACTCTTTTTTAGGTAGTGCTGGGGGTTGCACCAGGGCCTTACCCTTGCTAGGCAAGAGCTCTACTGCAGCCACAGCCTAGCTCCTGCACAGCACACTCTTGAATGGAGTCTTGCAGGGAGCGTGGCTGAGTGGAAGTGAGGTGTGTGGACGGTGGGAGCTCCTCACTTCCTGCACACCTGGGCAGGAGGCAGAGGCACATGCTCTTCAGAGCAGCTCAGCCTTTCGAAGGTGCTCTGTCAAGAGTGTTGGTTCTTGGGGGCTGGGAATGTGGCTCAAGTGGTAGCGCGCTCGCCTGGCATGCGTGCGGCCCGGGTTCGATCCTCAGCACCACATACCAACAAAGATGTTGTGTCCACCGAAAACTTAAAAAAAAAATATTAAAATTCTCTCTTTCTCTCTCTCTCTTTAAAAAAAAAAAGTTCCAACAGATTGGTCTGTGTATAGTCTAAAAACAGGAGCTTCAAAATATTACCAACTTAAAAAAAAAAAAAAGAGTGTTGGTTCTCTCCACCCAGGTTTGATATCAGGAGTGTGACACAATGTATGCTACTGCTATACTTTTGGTATTCTGTGATTGCCTCCAGCGTGTGGGTCCTTCCACCTACCTGTGCCTCCAGGACCCACGTGCTAGAGGCAATTGCTGCTTCCTGGCCTATCTCCTCCCTTCCAGTGTGTCCACTTGGGATCTCAAGCCTTCAGTCACGGCCGACTAGGAGAAGGAAGAGACGAGACCATGTTCTTCCCATTCTTCGCTATTTTCAGTGTTGACCACTGGGGCCCTGCCACTAACCAGCACCTGAGCTCCACTTTGGGGATCTCTGTTGCTGGTGGCTCCTAGCAGGGTGGCTGGTGGAGAGTAGAGTCCTCCTGCCTGTCCTGTGTCTATCCTTTCTGGGTGTGGAGCCATGCAAGGTGGTGCTGACTCGTTGGCCTCAAGACATGTGGTGCTGCTTGTGCTGGCCACCAGGTGGCAGGCTTGCCGTTCCAAAATTCCACAGGAAGGTGGCGACTGGACTCACATCAGAGTACACTGCATCAGTCATCTTTTCAGGGCAGCTGGCATGATATGGGTATGCAGGGCTTGTGGTTTTTGGACCTTTCGGATGTTACATGCAATCTCTTTTCATTGTTAGTTTTCTGTGTGAACTTACTGACTAATACAGTAACATGTTAAGGACCCCATAAGTTGTTTATTACATGGGTTTGTGCAAACTGAGAATTTCAACTGCACTGGGAGTAAAACCATGATCAGGGAGACGTGTTTCTGGTGCAAAAGACTGCACTTGTTACATGCTTCTGGAGTGTGCCTGTAAAGCCAGTCCCACTGTAGGGGTGGTCTGCCGGAACGTTGCCATCCCGCAGTAGCGGTTTGGAGTTCTTAGAGTTGCCTTCTCATAGTTGAGGGTATCCTTCCTAAAGTTTCTCTTCTTCACTTCCAGTCTTTCCTGTACTCCATAAACCAGACAATATGCTTACGGTTGGATAGTATTGAGGCCAAGCTGCAAGCCCTGGAAGCTACTTGCAAATCGTTGGAGGAGAAGCTGGACCTGGTCACCAACAAACAGCATAGCCCTATTCAGGTCCCCATGGTGGCGGGCTCTCCACTTGGCGCCACTCAGACCTGCAACAAAGTGCGATGGTAAGGACAGAGGAGCTTTGGGCCACTGTGGGAAAAATGCTCAGGTCCTTGCCCGGGCTCCGGTTGTTACTTCGTCTGCCATAGATACTGGGTATCTGACTCCGTGGTTCCTAGCTGCTGATTTCACTTAGACCAAAACCAAATACAGGCTCCTTCTGGAGCTTTTCTTTCTGACATAAAGCTGATATATCTTTTCTGTGTACCTAACTACCAAATCTTTGCAGACTTACATTTGCTTTTTTCTATCTCTATCTGACTGGTCTTTTAGATATTTTTTTCTACAGAGTTTATGTTTATAAACTTTCCATTCAAATCTGTAGCTTTTATTGTGCCTGTTAGAAAATATTTAGACCCTCATCTTAGAGACCTATGAAGCAGTTGGTGTACTGTTTGTGTTGAAGCTCTGTGGGTAACTTGGTTGGATTGGAAAGATGTCTCAGGTCTTCCGCCTGCTTGTATTCTGTAGGCCCAGGCAGTGTGCCAGGAGGTGAGCTAAGACTCAGGCTCTGGGCATCAGTGACCATGAGTCCTGTTGGCATTGCTGCCCTTTCTCACAGCTGGCTAAGAAGAAGTGTTTGTGGCAGTGGGCAAGTTGTGTCTTTGTACTTGGTGAGGGCTTGGAATCCTCCTACTTAGGGCTATTCTCTTGAGTCCATGGAAAGACAGCAGCCTCCTGCCCTGTGTTGATGGGTGACAGCAGGAGCCATGACCTGGAAGGGCTGTAGTGGCCTTGATGATGGTGTGTCCAGTGGCTGCTGTACCACCTTGCCCTTGTGTGCTGGTGGCCAGAGCAACATCAGGTGCTCTGTGGACTTCTGAGGGAGTGTGGGAAGGGAGAGGAGGGGCCTGGGGATGCTCAGAGATGTTCAGGAAGTTCAGGGCTTCACCTGTCCTGGTGTGTTTGGGGCAGCTCTGAGGATACCTACTGGGCTGTGGATTCACGTGCCTCCCTGTGGTATGTTTGCTGCACTGCCTGGTGGCCCTGATCTGCAGCTGGCTCTGAAGGAATCTTGGCCTCTCAGGTCCCAACTGCAAGGTGAGCATCATTGCTGGAGTTTCTCTGAGGTGGGTGTCGCAGAGCTCACCATGTTTTCTCCTCACAGACGCTGCTGGCACGCTGTCTCTGTTAGGCTTGCACACCTAAGGATCCAGTACCTTTTTAGTACAATTTTTGGAATACCCCTGTATTCTAAAATGTGATGTGTAGGAAGTAAGAATTATAAATAAAAAATTAATAGACTGTCCTAAATGTAATGTGAAGGTGGAATAAAAGGACAGTTGTATATCATATAAAGTAACACATTTTGTGCCAAATGGCCATGACGAGAGAGACCCTGTGCAGTGCTGTTTGTGCTCATTTAGTGCAGATTGGCCCAGGGGCTATGCTGACGTTATAGATACCAGCTGGTGGGAGAATATTGCAGAATGGTGATCAGGAAGTTTCAAATTAAAGGAAAGGATGATTTTCTTTTTAGACTTATAGTTGAGTTCCTGGAAAGTTCAAGTCATATTAAAACTGTGTAAAATGTTTTGTATTGAATGGACCAAGACTCTGGGTTCAGAGTCAGAAGTGTGTGCTGTGCCCAGGTGGTGCTTGGGAAGGCTCCGTCAGGCAACTGTCCCTGTGCTGGAGTGCATCTCAGCCACCTTGGCTCTTGCCAGGAAATCATGGTGGTGTCTCTCCCGTGGCTGCCACCTCGGCCTGCATCTCGTCACCTTTGCTCATTGCTCTAGGGTGAAACAGAAGGGGACAGTAGCCCCTGCCCTGAGAGCCTTGTGCGTTTGTTCCCAGGATGGCTGCCCCAGGCTTCCATTGCTCCTGCTCTTGTGTTTGGGGCGGGCTGACCTCATGAGCCAGGAGAGTGGTGTCTGATCTGTAACTGGAATCCCACCATCAGTGCTTGGTGGTGGTCTTGTCTGGGCTAGGGAGGGAGTTGACCCCACGTTGACCTCAGCCTTGAGCGCCTTATTTAGGAGCTCCATCTTACTGGGCAAGGTGTGCAGGACTCTGGGTGTCACTGTCACCCTGCGTACATGCTCAGCCAAGCCGTGCAGCTGCTTCTTGGTCTGGTTTATTCATCTGCAAAACAAAGTCAGGAAGTCACATCCAGGGTCCTGCAGGTGTGGTGGTGACCAGGTCCAGGCTCGCTGAGACTTTAGGATAGGTTCGAACTCCATCCTAGGATAGAGTGAAAGTCACTAATGCGTAGACACGTTTCATCAAATGGAGTTACATCTAAGATGTGGGCAGCAAAGTGTGGAAATGTCTCCCAAAGCAGGTAAAAATTGGTTGACCTTTGAGTAGTAAGGTACTTCTATGAATTGTTTATTTCGGACCTCAGATATTTAAAGTGAAAGAAGTATATAGATTAGCTTGTCTTCTTTCTTTCTTTCTTTATGGTACTGGGGATTGAACTCAGGAACAGTCAACCACTGAGCCACATCCCAGCCCTATTTTGTGTTTTATTTAGAGCAGAGTCTCACGGAGTTGCTCAGTGCCTCACAGTTGCTGAGGCTGGCTTTGAACTCATGATCTTCCTGCCTCAGCCTCTGGAGCTTCTAGGATTACGGGCAAGTGCCACCTCGCCCAGCTAGCTTGTCTTAAGTCAAATGCTGTTAAAAATACCTATAATTCCTTGGGCCCACCGTTTGTTTGTGGTTTAGATTTACTGAGAACTAGGTGTGTAATCTCACAGATGAAGGCAGGTCCATGGGGATCTTTGAGATGTAAGGAGGCCTCTGGAGCTGCTTTAGCAGCTGTCCCCTGGGAGGCCACACGTCCTTCATTTGCAGAGTGTGTATGTGGCCCAGACCCTACAGCCAGGAGCATGCACCACTGAGCCCTTTGCACACACAGGTTCACTCTGCTTGTTGGTAATTTCTAGTTAAAACTGGCCTGGACCAGACTGCTATCAACAGAGTTATTTACTTACTCTTTTCCCTTCTTGGAATGCAGAGGTGGTGGAGTACTGCCAGCCTTGGCTGGCATTTCAGATTCAGATTTTCAGATTCTACACCTGGATGAAATTCTTTAAATAAATTCAAGGAAAAAAAAAAAGAGAAGAAAAGTCCCGTTTTCTTTGAAGTTAGAGCTTAATCCTTGTAATCAACTTGTTTGTGAGGTTGGTTGGAATCTGATCCAGCAGTGGTGCTCCACTTGAGAATAAAGAAAATGGTCTTGGATTCTCTGAAGTGGGCATTCTTTTCCCCCTTCTGTTAACTTCTGTGAATTCATAGATTTTATGTCAGTGTGCCATAAATTCAGATTTTGTTTGATTTCCATTCTGTGGGCAGTGACATGAAGTTGTGACCTTGAAGCTGCTTGGAGGAGGGGAGGGAGCCGTGGATGCTGAGGTGCGGTGTCGAGAGCGAGGCTCAATGAGGCTCCCTCTCATGTGCCGACAGGTGCTTTTCTACAGATGTGAAAATCGTTTTCCTGTACTTCTTTAGGGCTAGACACAGACATTTGCAGAAAGCCCGTTGTGGACGTCACAGTGAGTCTGGAGTGCTGGAGTGAGCGAAACTCGGGCCTGGGGCTGCGACAGCAGCTGCAACTGAGCTGGGCTGAGAGAGTCCACTGGGCCTGTGGCATCCTGAGGAGCTGGCACCTTGGTGACTGTGCAGCTTGGCTCAGGTGTTTCCTTCCTCTTCCCTCCCTTCCTCCTTTTGCCCATTTTGCTGTGTTGCCCAGCTGACCTTGAACTCTAGACCCTAGTTCGCTTCCTGCCTCAGCCTTCCAAGTGCTGTCACTGTGGACACTGCCATGTCATCCACTCAGAGCCAGGGGCTTCTGCCGTGTGTGTTTTATTAACTGAGCACATTGACTTAAAAAGTTTGTGTTTGTTATTTTTAAAAGGAATTTATTTATTTATTAAAATTTAAAAATCTTGTTTGTATTTCTACAATGTAAAAGCATTTATAATAAATAAGAGGTTTCTGTATAGTGCTAGTCCTCAGAGTTTAAATAAAAGTGATTTAAAGTTTCTCTTTCAGAGAGATGATTACCATGAAATTTATGGAAAGGGAATTGTTTTCTTTCTTTTCCTCAAAACTGACCATTGACCTGGAGTAATTAAAAATGATTTAAATTAAAGGATTTAAACCTTCAGCATGCTGGTTGCTGATTCTATTTCCCAGAGGATGTTGGTGAATAGGCTATTCTGTACACCCTCCCTAACCCCCCACTCCCCTGTAGACATTTGGCTTCTTGGTAGAGCTCAGCTCATGCTGAGCATCACTGTTGTGGCCACTGGGCACTTGAGGGGCTTGGCTTGGGGACACTGCCTGTTCCCATGATAGGGCCGTCGATATTCTTGGTCCACAGTCAAGCATTTCATGGGCTTTAGGATGTGACAAACTCAAGGCAGGGCTGAGTGAATTGGGAGAAATGGTTTGATCTTGGTCGTGACAGATTTGTTTAAACCTTTCTTATCTAATTTTGAATTTCGGATGTTTCTATTTGATTTTATGATTCCTTTTCCTGGACTACACTCTCTTGCACAGCTGTACACTTTGGTGGCCTGATTGTGATCTCCTGTGCATGTCAGAGCTGGGTGCTTGCCCGAGGAAACATGAGGTTCACATGCATGCACCCTTGTGGATCAGCGACATGGTCAGATGATAGAGGCGGTCTAACAGCTAGGGCTGACGGTCGCCGTGTGCACACATCTCAGCAGAGTGTGTGCGTTCCCATGATCTGCAGCCCTTCTCTAGTGTCAGCATGTCTCATAACTTGTGGATGGGACCGTGTTGACTAGATCATTCTGGAAAGAACTGCCATCCTGAGAGTTGAGAACTCTGGATCATGAACCTGTGGAACCACTTCATTTATTCGACTCAGTAATTTCTTTCAGCAGTATTTTTTACAATTTTCAGAGTATAGCAACTGCAAATATATCATTAAATTTGTCTTCACATACTTCATACATGTAGATTCTATGTTTTAAATTTCAATCTCTACTTGTTCAGATTTTTTTTCTTTAACTTTTGTTGGGGTTCCAGTGCTTGGGATCAAATTCGGGACCTCATGCGTGCTAGACAGGTGCTTTACCACTGAGCGACACTCCAGCTCCTAAATTCACTTACTCCAGTGGCTTTTCTGTAGGATTAAAAAAAAAAAAGGTACATAACTTTGTATTTATCTTTTCTTTGAAATCTCAGTCCCTTTCTTTACTGCATGGACTGTGTCTCCATGTTGGGCTGTCCCTGTCCCCTTGCTCTGACTCGGGATAAAGCCTCCAGCCTTTTGCCATCACGTGTGGCAGTAGCTGCACGTGTTCCTGGTGCTCTTTCCTCCTTCTCCCTGTTCTGTGGAGCTCCTGTGTGAACAGGCACTGGGTCTTCCCGTGCTGAGTGCTTCTACCTGAGATGAGCCAACGAGGTGACCTCTCCTGCTGGTTCCCAGGTGAAGCCGACCTGACCTGAGCACAGTGTGCCGCCTCTTTTGTGTGCTACTAGGTTGACTTGCTGTAATTAGTGGGGGCTTTTCTCACCCATGCTCAGGGGGCACATTAGTCTGTAATTGCCTTTTTTTGATGTTATATTAGTCTGTGTTGTTAGAATGACGCTGATCTCAAAAGTGAGATGGGAAGTTGCTTCTCATTGTGCTTCTGTAGGTTCAGCTTTGGTTTTCCTTAAATAATTGATAGAATTTGCCAAAGATCCTCCTGGGCCCTAGGCTTGAAATCATGAATTCAGTGTCTTATAAATATAGGACTTTAAAAAATATGGAACTTCTTGGGTTCGTGTTGTGTGATTTTCCTTTTCATCTAAATGCAGAATTAAATAGCTTAATCTTGATCACAGTGTTTCCACGGTGGCTGAAATGTGTGTAGGTCCACGTGGCATTGAGACACAATGTTTCTGTGGGCTCTTCTGGTCTGTAGCAGCTTCTCAGACTGCCCTTGATTTTGATGGCTTTTTGAGAAATACTGATTAGGTGCTTTGCAGGATGTCTGTCCACTGGCATTTGTCTTTTCCTTTCCTCCTGATCTCATGAGGATGGTGGGTGTTGGAGGACCACTCCAGAGGTGAAGTGCCCTTCCCTCATCCTGTCAAGGTCCACACCATCTGCAGGACTCGTCCTGGGTGAAGAGTGTTTGCCAGACTTGCCCCAAGGGGGGAGTGCCTCTCTCCTCCCTGCCATGCTTCCCGAAGGAGGTTGCTGTGCCCAGCTTCCACTTAAGGAGTGGGGGGGGCACCGTTCTCACTTCCCAAGGTGGGCCTGTCTTCACGAGGCGGTGGTCTCAACTCTCCTGGTTATTCACATCAGTGTGGACTCATGGGTATTTATCAAAGTAGGTGGAATCAGTGAGACTTTATTCCTTCCCTCTGTTGTCCAGCTCTGGCCATTGGTGCTCTCTCTGTTGGCTCTGGTGTCCTGTGGCCTGCCCCTGTCATGGTGGACTTCTTGGTTTGAGAACTTCCTTCCTTACCAGGTGTTGCTAGGTGCTTCCCCAGGCTTATCCCAGGCGAGAATTGGCCATTTTCCTTATAATCTTATATTGGAAAAAGGTGATAGAGACCCGGATCTTGGATAAGGCATCTGGAGAGGTGGAGGGTCCTGGCGCAGGTCCATGGTCCATGGGCTTATAGTCAAAGTCTTCTCTTACATGTGGTCAGAGTGCTGGTGTCCACCTGAGTCAGTCTCCCGTTCTTGTTTGGTTTCTTATCAGAAGTACATTACCCACCGACTCACTGTCCTGACTTGGGGCTCTTGGTTTGGGATTCAGAATTTTGTGCTGTGCAATGTGACTTCTAAGGAGCCAGGTTTGAGCCTTCTAGAGCTGCTTGGCTCTGGAAGCTCCTTTCCTCCTGCAGCCAGTTTTTGAGGTTGGTTGCACCCGGCTCTTCCCATTTCTATGGAGCACTTGGCTGTTGGGATTGTTTAATGCTGTGCTTTGCTTATCTTGTTGTATATTGGAAAGGAATTTTTAATGCTAACTTATCCTTGAGTATTTATTTTTGGATTTTAGCTTTTATGAATTTTTAATCTTTAACCCGTGAGCAATAGCAATAAACCTTTGAGAACAAGTTTTTGTCCCAGCTTGGCTAATTGGATGATTTTTGTGTTGACTAGGTGGCAGGAGCTGTTAGGATGTGGGCTGGCAAGGTGGTAATGGTAATGCCTCTGGCTGTGCCCTTGTGGGCTGGGTAGATGTGGCCTTCGAGGCATAGCTGCCCATGGAGTCTCCGTGCCCGGGGCTTTCCATCCTTTGACCATGCCAGCCCTGGCCTCAGGCTCTGGGAGGGGAGGGCTGGAGCTGGTGTGATTCTCCGTTCACAGTCCAGCAGTGAGCACTGGTCGCAGGGCTGCTTTTGCAGGTAAGGGGGCCAGGAAGTGTAGTCTGGCTGCACAGTGCTCCTGGGACAGTGCTGCTTGTGGAAGGGCAAGTGGGGGCTTGTGAACGCCCCAGCTGTCTGCCACACTGAGGCTGGAGGACTTGAGGGTGTCTGGCTTCATTGTTTTTCTGTGGTCCCTCCATTTCCCCTCCTCTTATTGAAACTAAGACTGGAAAAACATTGCAAGAACCCACAGAGCATGATCTTATTTTCTGTGACCCAGTTTTTTTTTTTTCTGGTACTGGGGATTGAACCCAGGGGTGCTCTATCACTGAGCTACATTCCCAGTGCTTTTATTTTTTTTATTTTTAGACAGTTGCAGAGGCTGGCCTTGAACTTAGGTTCCCCTGCCTCAGTCTCCTGAGCACTTGGGATGACAGGGGTGTGTGCTGGCCTGACCCAGGTTCTTGTACATTATGCAGGAGCATGAATGTGAAAATGCATAGGAGAATGTGTACTGTCTGGAGTTTTAAAAGAAATCCGTCAACTTGTCTTATAATTAGAAAGCAGAAAAATTATTTGAATTCTTGAGTGTTAGCTTGCTTCTGAGACATTTTTTCCTTTGAGATAATTCACAAAAAACCAGAAAATTAATATAATACAGATTTCCCAAACTGAACTCGGTGTGTAGTTAACATGAGTTGCAAAAGGAATACTGACCTTCACCAGCATAGGATGACACACCATGCTGGTGCAGGTCGGCATCCCTTATGCAGCTCAGTCTTCAAGTGTTTGCTCAGTATTCAGATTAGTTTCTCTTGCCTCCCACAGAAGACAGAGTGGGCCACTGTGTAGTCAGCAGTGCCAGGTGGCCTGGCTCCCAAAATGGGGATGGGATAGTATTGGTCAGCCGCTGTGCAGCTTGCTAAGTTGCTGAGGGAGGCCCTGAACTGAGGGCACACGTGGTTTGGGTTTGTGGGGGCCGCCTGGAGTGGAGCCCTGAGTCCTTGTCTGCACGTGACCGTGGCATGTGTGGTGTTCCAAGCTTTCCACTACAAACAACTGGTTGGTAGTGGCCTTTTGTATTAAAATGTGGCAAACACAAATTCATGAGAAGTAGTTTAAATACTATATTTTTCAGAGAGAGGATATTTTTTAAAAATTTTGTTTAGTTGTTGATGGGCTTTTATTTTTATTTATTTACATGTGGTGCTAAGGGTTGAACCCAGTGCCTTACACATACTAGGCAACTGCTCTGCCACTGAGCCACAGCCCTAGCCCAGAAGAGGGTACTTTTGTGTCTTGATTTTGGTAGCCTTTTTTTTTTTTTTCCATGTACTTGAACAAAGCCTGAGATGGCCCTTGTCTGGGTGGATGATGAGCCACGGGAGAGGAGAGTTAATTTTCTGTAACAGTAGACGTGGGCCTGCTCTGGCTGGGCTCAAGGACCAGCTGCGTGAGCCGCAGAGCCAGGAGAGCGCGCCTCTGGAGAGCGCTCCTGAGTCCTGCGGCGATGCCCCAGGGTTCTCAGGTCCGTGAGGTCTTTGAACCCAGCAGACGCAGGTCTCCTGCACATGGCAGACCCACGCCTTGTAAGTAAACTGCTCAGCAGAGAAGGTGCAAGTCCAGAGGAAGCCCGGAGAGCACAGTGAACCTCCAGGTGGTGCCGCGTGTTCATGTGCATAGTTTTGCTGTTTAGCTTTTTAAAAAATTTTGTTTTTAATTAATAATTAAGTAATTTTGTGGTACTAGGGATTGAACCCAGGGGTACTCTACCACTGAGCTACACCCCAGCCCTTTTTATTTTTATTTTTGAGGCCGGGACTTGCTAAGTTGCTGAGGCTGGCCTTGAACTTGCAATCCTCCTGCCTCAGCCTCCCAAATTGCTGGGATCACAAGTGTGCACCACTGTGTATGGCTCTTGTTCAGATTTTAAAACAGTCACCCATCAGAATTACCTGGGGGGCTTGTAAAAGTGAGAAAAGGCCCCAATCTCTCTTGGGGGGATTCCGACTTCCCTAAAAAGTTCTGGTGTGTAGGAAGCAGTGCTCGGTAGCTTGCTCTGTGAATTTTGTTTCAGGAAGTCTCCTCTGTGTGTCACAGAAGCATTTGAGCTCTGGTCCAACCTTGCTGTGCTTCCGTGTGGTTACACAGATGTGTACCTGGGGTCAAGCTACCTAGAGCCACAGGCACACCCCGACACACACAGGTGCAGAAAATGGTGAAGTCCAGGCAGGGGCTCTGGTCTCGCCTCAGGGTTGTTTCCTATGGTTGTTTCCGTGGCACAGATGACACACGTGTCACCACTGGGGGATGCTGGGGAATGGTTCACAGGACTCAGTGAACCATTTTTTGCTGTTTTTCTACAACTTTCTGTGAATCTGTAATTATTTAAAACATGTGTCAGGGCTCAACCAGAGAGGCAAAACCAGTTGGGGGCATGCATGTGTACGTGTGTGTGTGTGTGTGTGTGTGTGTGTGTGTGTGAGAGAGAGAGAGAGAGAGAGAGAGAGAGAGAACTCTAAAGCCACAAGGGATTTATTGCAAGCAACTGCCCACACAGTTGTGGGCTGCTGAGCAGGTGTGGAGTCTGTGGATGGGTGGGGAAGGCATAGCAGTCTGGGCCTGCAGGCAGGAGCTGTTTGGAGGCCAGGCTCGGGGGCACACAGACCTCTGAAGGGACCACCCGGGATAATCTCTCCTTTGGTGGACTGGGGTGGACCAGTGAGGACTTTAATCCTGTTTGCAAAATCCCTTTCCATCCCAGGCACCCCAGAAGTAGTGAGTGAAAAAGGGGAAACACAGCTTGTGGCCATCCTGTGGCTTGGAGAGAAAGCATGGGCATGTTCAGAATGTCAGACCCTCCAGGAAAGTTCATCATTTCCACCCCAGTTTCTGGGAAAGGCTTCCAGCGCACATACGTGCACATCTACATTTATTTGTGCATTTTTGGCACTTAATATTATTGTGATACTTTTCTCAAATCATCCCTTAGATAACTACTACTTTTTTGTGTGATTCTAGGCATGGAATCGAGGGCCCTGTGTGTGCCAGGCAACTGCTCTTCCATGTGATATGGAAGTTCCATAGCTTAGCTTTTGAAAAAATGAAATATTCTTTGTACTAAATATTCTTTGGTACAATTCAAAGTTGATAGGCTTGCATAAATATCAAACCCATAGAAGTCATTTTAGTCCCTTGATTGGCACATATGAGATTGTTGGAGGCTGAACCTGGCTGCAGTGATCAGATAGTCAGAGTCTCCTGGAGGGTGAGGCAGCTCAGCGGCAGAGCACTTGCCTAGCACACACCTGGCCCCGAGTTCCATTCCCAGCACTGCAAAAAAGGAAGGAGAAATTACCTGGTTCTTTTTTTTTTTTTTAATATATATATATATATATATATATATTTAGTTGTTGATGGCCCTTTATTTGTTTATCTTTCTGTCTGTCTATCTATCTATCTATCTATCTATCTATCTATCTATCTATCTATCTATGGTGATGAGGATTGAACCCAGTGCTTCATATGTGCTAGGCAAGGGCTCTGCCACTGAGCCACAACCCCAGCCCTACCCGGTTCCTTTTGATACCTGACCGGTGGATAATTCATCATGGTTTGGTGGGTTACTTTAGGTGTTACCAAAGAACAAGTAGAATGGTCGAAAGATAATAATACCTTTTAATGATGTTCCGTCTTGGAAAACCAGCTGTGGTCCTGTGACAGACTGGGGGCCTACTGAGGTGCTGTTTTTGTACCTGAGGCGGGTGGTTCAGTCATGGCTGTGACGCCAGGCTGATTTCATGTGTGCCAATCACAGATGAACAGTCTTTTTTCCTAGGAAAGGATGTTTTATTCACTGGTAGTATGACTTTGTATTTTTAGTGCTAGTTCTTTTGCTTCCCAACAGATCACAGCAAGGTATACTTTAGAAAATTTCTTGTGACCATAAAGTGCTAAGGGTTGAAAAATTAATGATTGAAAATACAAATGAGATTGTGCCTCAGGAGTCAGTTGCACACCTGTAGTGCTTCCTCCAGGGTGTTGCTGGCTCTGGTGGCTTCTGGGTTGTGGCCATTAACCTTTCCTAGAATCTTTTTTCTTCCGAGCAAAGCCCAAGGCCCTGTGGCTGTGGCCTGTGTGCTTTCCAGGAGAGCCCGCAGGTAGCACACACTGTGTGTCTTTTGGCCATCTGATGCGACGGCTGCCCCTGGCTCCCTAGTGCTGGTGTGTGCAGTGACACTGGTCTACATCGACATCAGCTGGAACGGGTCGGGAAAGGCAGGCTGGTTTTCACAGTGTGACACCCATGCTGGACAACTCGCGGTGCCTCCACCTGTTGTGCACAGACTATTTAAGTACCCTCTGCCCTGCTGTCCCGCAGAATGTGCCTGTGAGTTAGGAAGGTAAATTCTCAGTTAAGAAGCTCCCCTTGAGTTTATTCTAGTACAAATTAACTGAGGCCTACCTGGGACCACCTCCTTCCCTCCCTCTTCCCTCAGCAGGCACTGGGAGCTGACTGTATTGAATGACTCTGATGTGCTGACAATGAATGTTGTTGTTTTAAGGTCTTCTTTTTCTTGTGATTCTTTTGTTCCGTAGCGTCGTCCCCCAGACTACAGTAATACTCAACAATGATCGGCAGAACGCCATTGTAGCCAAGATGGAAGACCCCTTGAGCAACAGGGCACCGGATTCCCTGGAAAATATCATTAGCAAGTCAGTAGCCACGCACCACCCCACCTTTCCCTGCCTCTGTGATGAGAATAAGTCAATGTCCCCAGCCAGGGCATGGTTGAAACACGTGGTCCTTCTCTGTTCCCGGGTGATCCTGGCAGGCACAACTTGGTTCTGTGCAGTCAGGAGGGCCAGTACAGCGCTCAGTGTGGGAGTGGGGGTAGGCCAAGAGACCACACCCTGCTTCACAGCCACACAGTGAGGGGCCAAGGGACGTCTATGTTGGAGCTGATGCGTGATGGAGGGGGATGGCAGTGTGTTTTCACAGTGGTTAGTTGGTCATTCTGTCTGTCCCTATAAGCAGCATGTCAGGCAACCAGACACCTCTCTTGAGTTGGCTGAATGAGATGGGCATGTTGAGTTTCTGGCTTTTTCTTGCACCCTTTTCTTTTGAGACACATTGAGTGGAAGTATGGTGGAGTGGGAGTGGACAGAGAGCACTGGTGCCCACCCAGGGGTGGCTGGAGCCACCACAGGTGCCCTCTGCCCAATGCTTTGAGCTGTGCACATCCCTGTGAGGGTCATTGTTGCTTTTCGTTTCCATCTGTGTCTTCACAATGTTCTGTTTTGCTTTTTCTCAGTCTCTTCTGCAGATTGTTGCTCCTCTAGGTTTGTCCCGGTTCCTCATTGTCTTGGTCCAGCCCTGTAGGAAGCAGCTGCAGTCTTGGGGTGGGCGGTGGGGTGCCCCAAGGCCAGCCAGGCTGCTGGGCCGAGTCCAGCAGGTCGGTCTGAGTGGAGGAGCCACTTTAGGAAGTGTGATGGGCAGCTCCCCCCTCTGAGGACAGCTTGGACCTTAAACGCCTTTTTTGACTTTGTAACAGGGAACTAGTGCTTCCTTTCCCTCCGGATGCTGAGCAGGCCACGGTCAGGGATGTTGACAGGGCCATTTAGAAGGCAGGTCATCAGTAGTCCCTAGAGTGCTCTCTGCAGCTGGCCCTGTGGCCCTGCTGTGTTGGCGGGACTTCATTGCTGCATGCCACCAGCCCTTGTGATGAGAGTAGCTCTCAGGGAACTCCTGGGATTCGAAACTGGCCTTAGAAACCCTCACCATGGTTTGTCTGTGGGAATAACTGGGAGTGTGATTGCGGTTTTGGAGGCTGAGTCACCTCTAGGATGTCTGAGCGGAGGGATGGGCTATCTGGAGCTCTGGGCTCCCTTCCTCTTCATTTTGTCTTTCCTCCAACACAGCCCTAAAAATGACTCTTACTCAAGCCAGCATTTCATAGCATAGCCTCTCCACCCAGAAAGCCGCGTTCCAGGCCCAAGTCACAGTGAGTCTCGATCCACCTCTCTTGTGGTGTAAATATTTTCTTTAAACCTTCATTTTATTTCGTACCATTTCTTTCAGCCCCAGACTGTTTCCTCCATTAAATTGCTATTAGTCTTCGTAGAAAAGCTGTGTGGGGAGACATTGGTCCATTGGTCCATGCTCAGTCAGATGCTGTGGTCACCGGGAAGAGGACTGTTCAGTGAGTCAGGGCTGACCTCGGCGTGTTGCCCAAGTCACTCTCACCACAGGCTGCTGTGCTTGCTTCCCGCCAGCGCTGTTCCCGGGCGGCGGCAGAACACCATCGTGGTGAAGGTGCCGGGACAGGACGACAGCCACTATGAGGACGGGGAGAGCGGCTCGGAGGCCAGCGACTCTGTGTCCAGCTGCGGCCAGCCGGGGAGCCAGAGCATCGGGAGCAACGTCACCCTCATCACCTTGAACTCGGAAGGTGTGTCCCTAGGGCTGCTTTTCTGCTTGGCCAGCACAGTGATTGTGACAGCCTTGTTTTCATCATTTTAGGAAAGAAGTTCGCACTTATTGTCTTTAAGAAAAGTGAAATGATGTAGAAATAAAGGTAAAGTGCAATAGCTTGGAACTGGGTGGTGGTGCACGCTCCAGGAGGCCGCGGAGGCCGAGGCAGGGGGATGACAGTTCAGAAGTCCGCGAGGCCCTAAGCAGCTCGGTGGGAGCCTGCTCAAATAACAACAGTACACGACCTGGGATGTGCTGCATGGTCAGGTGCCCCTGGGCTCTGTCCCTGGTGTGGGATCCTTCTGTGCCCGCGTGTACACCTGATGACTTTACAACTCACCTTTCACTGTTTTCTAGAGTAGGCTCTTTCCATGTTGATACAGATGTCACTTCCAGGTCATGCATTTAGCAACTTTCTGATGCTCCCTGCTGGTGGCAGTCCTGTCTTGTCCTCATTCCCTGGCAGCCGCAGGTTCGCACTCTCTGCACCGCAGCTGGACGTGGACCCCGATGTGCTGGGCTGAGAGATGCTGTTTGTTCTAATTATGGCACACGCTGCCTCTCCTGACCGGGGTCTGCACGGACGGGTGGGAAGGCTGGTAGCTGGGTCTGTCTGTGTTTCCTAGACCCCTGCCCGGGGCTTCTGGGAGCCCCAAGGTGGGGACGGTCCTTCTCTCCTGAGGGGTCCGAGGTACCCTCTTGCCTGTCTCTTGGCCTGTGGAGACAGCCCCATGTGCCTTTGAAAGGCTTCATGTCACCTGGAGCCCTCATGTGCTCTTGTGACTAACTTTGTAGCCACCATAAGTGACATTGTTACCACAGCATGAACAACATGCACAAAGCCCTAGATTTGACCCCAGCGCTGCAGCAGAACAACGCAGAGCGACAACACGGGAGAACGGCAAGAACCAGGCCGACTCCGCTGTGTCTGCAGAGCTCTGGGGCGGGGTTTCAATTACCAGGGAGGTTTTCCTGCTTCCCCTTCTCAGTTATTGGTTTTTTCCTATAAACAGGATGTAGGTTTGTCAGCTTAACAAAGAGTTTTCTGTTAGAGAAACTGGTTACCCTGGCTGAAACTCTCGATTAAATGTTTTTTCAGAAACTGCTTTTACTTATACTAAATTGCTAGGAGTTAGATGGCAGAACAGTGAGGAAAAAATAGGTAACCTTTTTAAAAAAGCTTGTATACCATAAAGTCGACTGTGTTAAAGCATCCATTTCAGTGGTTGTGACACTTGCTCTGGAATGCCCTCCACGGGCACCTGTGGAAGTCTTGGTTGGGATCTGCAGTGTTATTGGGAGGTGTGGAGCCTTTAAGAGGCGGGGCCTAGTGGGAAGATGTTAGGTCATGGGGTGTGCCCATGAAAGGACTGGGCTCTCTTTGCTTCCTGGAGGGCCACCCTGAGGTGAGCCTCTGCCTGTGCTCCCTCCATGACATGCTGTGCTACCTCAGGACCAAAGCCAAGGGGCCAGGTGACCATGTACTAAACCCTTTGAAACCCTGAGTCAGAATAAATCTTTCCTCCTCAGTTGTCTTACCTTGGGTGCTTGTGACAGGGACAGAGGTGGTTGATTTCATGGTGGCCAGTGTATTCATAAGGATACAACCATCACCTTTATCTAATTCTAGAACTGTTTTTTGTGGGGTGGGTGCCAGGGATTGAACTCAGGGGCACTCGACCACTGAGCCACCCCTCAGCCCTGTTTTGTATTTTATTTAGAGATGGTCTCACTGAATTGCTTAGCGCCTTGCTTTTGCTGAGGCTGGCTTTGAACTCCATCCTCCTGCCTCAGCCTCCTAGTTGCTGGGATTATAGGTGTGTGCCGCTGGTCCCAGCTAGAATGTTGTTCTCTCTCTGAAAGAAACCCTCGCCCTGTAGCAGTGACTCCCCCTCCACCCTCGCCCTTCCAGCCCCCCTCTGTCTCAAGGGGCTTGCCTGCTGTGTACATTTCACTAAATGGACTCCCTGTCCAGGTGGTGGCCTGCAGCAGTAGCTGCATAGCATTGTAGCATTCGTAGCTGAATAGCATTGTCCTTTGTCAGTTGATGGCATTTGAGTTACTTCCACTTTGTGGCTGCTGTAAATTATGCTTTACGTATTTACATATGGGTGAACCGCCAGGTGAGGGCAACTGGCTCCTTTACACCAAGTGTGAGAAGAAGAGGGTGCAGCCGATTCCCTCCTCGTGGAACCCTGTGAGGCTCACTGCAGGACCGCAGGGGAGATGGGTTGCTCTCCTCCTCCACGTGGATTTTGCACAGTTGGTCTGGTTAGCCACGGAGGCCTTGGGTTCAGTTAGTGTAAACCCCTCCAGCTAAAGAGCAAAACATCCCTGGGAGTCTTGAAAACAAAAATTCCCCCTTACAAATTTTTGTCTGAGTGTGGTTGGTCAGCGTCACAGGTGTCTGCTGGGGAAGCGCTGCCTGGCGCTGAGAGGAAGGTGGGGAGCCCTGGTGTCTGGACATGGTGCTGTTCACCTTCCCGGGAAAGCGCGGGTTTCTTTACGTCCGAGTTCAGGTTCTTTAAATACGAGATGCCACTCCATGAAAGACATATGTCTTTATTTGATTTTTTATTTTTAAGACATGCTTCTTAGCAGAGGCTTCGAGCACAGTGTTAAGACCACGTGGAAAGCTGTTTCTGCCACAGGGATCTTGAGGTGTAGCACAGGGTGTTAGGATCAGACTAGAGACATTTTTCCAGTTTAAGATTTTACTTTGTTTTGAAGAAAGGTCAGAGTTCAGATAGTTCCACCTTCTCAGCCATCACAAGAGGACACGGATGGGTCTGTTCCTTATCTCTGGGGGATGGACACGCCTGCAGCATGTCATGTCTGCAGCATGTCATGTACGGAAGAACACGTCTGCAGCATGTCCTGTTGGGAACTCGGCTAGCGGAGCCGCCATGTTGGTTCAGTGGTTTGGTGAAGGCTGTTTGGAGACGGAGGGTCCTCTTTAAGTGATTGCTGTGTCTGTAAATCCTGGAAGAGCAGCCAGTCCTGAAGGTCTCTGTCATCAACTCACTGTTGAGGGCAGTGGCGTCCCTGACCTTTGGTAGGACTTGTGTGTGCTGGGACACAGATTAACTGCCCAGTACGGGTGCTGCCCTGGCTGGAGCAGCTGCTGGGCACGGAGCATCAGGGCAGCAAGTGCCTGTTGGAGAAGCAGTACACACTCGGGGTGCTCTTGGGTAGTAGGCTTGTCTTTGGAGTGTTTCTGTGGTCCCTGGTAAGAGCCAAGAGCTACAAGTGTACAGATTGTTTTTGTCGTCTTGTGTAAGTATTTAAGTGTCTGAAGTCTACAGAATCATGAATTTCAAAGCAGTTTTCTTATTTTAATTTTTAGTTGTAGATGGACACAATATCTTTATTTTATTTATTTTTATGTGATGCCGAGGATCGAACACAGTGCCTTACAAATGCTAGGCAAGTGCTCTACCACTGAGCTACAGCCCCAACCCCTCAAAGCAGTGTTTACTTAAGAATTCCAAATGCCATTTTACATCAGGCTTGGAGTCAGTTTATTATACTGCAAAGGTGACAGCTCAAGTTTTATCCTACTTTTTTTACTTTTTTTTTTTTTTTAATTTTTATTTTTTTTAGTTCTCAGCGGACACAACATCTTTGTTGGTATGTGGTGCTGAGGATCGAACCCGGGCAGCACGCATGCCAGGCGAGCGTGCTACCACTTGAGCCACATCTCCAGCCCACTTTTTTTACTTTTGTTGATGATGTAAACTTCATTTGAATGAGAAAGAAGGTAACTCTTAATTGTTCAGAACACTGACCACTAAACTCAGTTCTTGAGTTTATCTTCCACTGGTGGTTTGGGTCCTGGTGCACCTCTGTCATTGAGCACTGGAAGTGTGGGCAGATGGAGTTAGAGAAGCAAATTAGCTAAAATGCACAAAATTAAGGAATTCAGTTAGGCTTCTAATAAAGCACTTTAATTCCTGCAGTGGAGGCATTTAATAATTCCTGCAAAAATTGACTCATCCTGCATATCAGAGTTGGGTGCCGACTGTACTTTGGTGACTTCTTGTCTCTGTCAGGTTCTGAGTGCTCTGCAGCCAGCACGGCGGCCTCTGGCACTGTGATGTGCTGAGCAAGGGCAGCCAGGCAGAGGCTGGGAATCTTCTTTTTCAGAGGCCATCAGTCAGGAGAGCTGGCAGACGTGTCCTGCAGGATGTTGTTGGCTCTGTGCACTGCCAAGTCAGATTAATAACAATTTGCTGTGTTTACAAAATGTCAGCCATACATATGCAAAGGAGGAAATTTTGCCAGAAACATTCTTTGAACATTTATCTTACATTTTTTTTAGCATAAATTGTTATACATGAGCACATTTTCATGGGATCATGAATCGGCCTCTGAGAAGAGTGACAGGGTCAGTCTGGTGACCTAAGGGAACAGAGTTACTCCAGACAGACTGGCCTGGGATGTGAGTGGTCTCAAGCCCAGCATGTTGCCTCTGTTTCTGCTGTGCCAGGGGTGGCAGGACATGCAGCCTGGGACACTTGGCCTAGTCATGAGCATGTGGCACATTCTGCTTAGTAGGTAGGAGTTCACCAATGGCCTCCAAGGAAGGTAGGAGGCAGGTGTGGCAGGATGCACATCATGCTTCAGACTTTGACCTCATTAGCTGTTTGTGTCATTGTGAGCAGCCAGGGTATCGGAGGTGTCCAGCCACAGAGAACTGGGCCCATGGCAGGGCCTTGGACCCTCCCTCTGGAATGACTGCATGACCTAGTCTTTTTAATGAGTGACTAAATAGTAATGTTTGCACATTACTAGTAATATGTTTATAATAGAATCGTTTGGTTGATTTACAGTTACCCACTCAAAAAAAAAAAAAAAAAGAAAAAGGAAAAAAGTAGCCCATGATGGAGGGGTAAGTAAAGAAAAGAAGGCATTTTGAGAGAAAATGGTAGAATATATTCATTTCTAAATTGATGTCTCTGTAATTTGTAGCTTGTGGAGTGTCAATGGAATGGATTTCTAAAATTCTCAAATTCTGTGTCAGATAATTATCAAGTCCCAATAGGATGGTTCTTGTGGTGTCCTCCAGGCCTGGGATCTTCACTCAGTTCAGAGCACGTCCTTCCCTTGCAGTCTTTCTGGCCCCCATTCCCATCCCGGATACTTCTTTGATGACCACTGGTTCGCGTGGTCATCAAAAAGGATGAAGGTCTGTCATGAGCATCTATTGTGACGTGGTAGGGTTCTGGCTGCAGGTGTCCAGCGTGGGTGTGCTGTACAAATGTGGCTTCATTGTCAGTGGGTCCTGGCTACCTCAAATCACGGTACTTTTCATGGAGCAGATAAATTGTAAGTAGCATAACAGTAACATTTCATGGATCACGTGGAAATCTTATGAACCTAACTCCCCTATCCTGGGGGAAGAAGCACACTCTTTACTGTGAAGGTTAGTCCATTGCTGGGCTGGTGCATAGTTGCTGAGGCTAGAAGGCAGTGGGTACTGACTTTGGTTTCCTGATTATCATTTGTTGTCAGAGCATTTCTCCCATCTCAGGCAGTATATTGCTTTTAAGGTTTGTGAACAGTTTGGGCAGGCCTTTACAAAGGCCAGAGGAAACTTAGTTTTTGGTGTGGATGAAAACTGTAATCCAGTACTGGCTCATGACAATGAATCTGCTCTGAAAACTTGCCTGCAAGTTGCTGAGGGCAGCCTGGAAGAGCTCTCCTGCCTGAAGCTGTCGTGCTGCGAAGTGACTTCAGTCCAAGTCTTTGAGCAGCCCTGAGGCCCTCAGCAGGACACAAAGTAGTGTACTTTTTTGTTTGTTCACTGTGCTGGACAGTGTGGTGTGTGACTAGTGATCTCCAGTATGACACAGTGCTGACCACAGGGAGACTCACAAGTAGCTTAGGAAAACTACAGTCATCGGCTGAGGGCCAGAGGGGTCCTGGGGAGGCAGAGTCATGGGACAGAGCCCACCAGTGTGTCTGGGAAGTGAGAACCTGCTCCCTTGCTCTTGGCTCCTCTGAGCTGTGGGTGGAGGGATGGTCAGTACAGCTAGGGTGCTGCTGGGGTAGGATGGGTGGGAGCCACATTGTCTTTGGAAGGACTGAGTGGCAGCTGGCCTGGTTGGGTCCCAGTGGTGTTTGCAGGTATAGCCAATGCCTCGGCTTCTGACAGCACAGGGTGCTGCCGCCCCTCCCTGCATGTTCACAGTGGGTCCCTGTGCTCCCAATCTCCAGATAGTAAGTGCAGAGATTCTTGGTGTCAGTGATAACACCTCCTGTTTGAAGCTTCGGCTAAGTCCCAGCTCTCTTTCCTTCTCCATCCTTGGGGCAGCCAGCCCTGACTCTCCTGGCTTTGCAACTGGACTGCTGAGCTCTGTGCCTTAGAATTAAGACCTGTGACTGAGCCAGGCCTTAGATGGTGAGCACTGCACCCAGTGGCAAGCACAAGACATAGTTGCAGATCAGGTAGTAAGTACTCTGGAAGTTGGAGTCTTCAGCATTCCCCCGTGATACCTTGACAACCCCTGCCGGGGACTCCCTGTGCCTCTGAGTCACGTGTCCACTTGGCTTTTTATTCACATGCTGAATCTAATAGTGGTTGGCTGGTTTTCACCACAGTGCCTCTGTCTAAGCTGGTACCCGTGGCACAGCCTCTCCACTTCTGAACCATCAGTGTCTCTGAGAAATGGTACTTCTTCTTCATCTCTTACTCAGTTCTGAAAATCAGAGCTGTTTTCCATCCTTAGCTACATCCAGGAAGCCCAGCCTGAGGCCCCTGAGCAGTGCTTCTAGCCTGGCTTTATCCCCACCCCAGGGACCATGTTTTCCGTGGACAGGGCTCCCTGCCTGTGCCTGATGTTCTGTGGCAGTCCTCTGGTTCAGGGAGCTGGGCAAGGCTGTCTGAGAAGAGCAGCGGGCCCGAGGCTTGCACTGGAGTTGGGGTCAGAGGTGGCCAGAGTGTGCTAGCCCTGGGCTCTGGGGATGTTGCTACTGCAGACCTGCCCGATGCATGTGTTCAAGTTGTCACTCTCTACTCCTCCCTGTGAGATCGAGTTAAGAAGTGTGACCTCATGGTTGAGGAAAACGCTTGTGGGGAGGAAGGAGCTTTGGCCTGGAGAAGAGGCTAGGGAACCTGTGCTGAGCAAGGGCCATACTCACTGCTGGACTGTGCACAGAGAGAGGCCCAGAGGGAGGCCACGGGAAGGGAGGGGTGGCTGTCTGGAATGCTGGGACAGGACTCGGGTGTCCTGCGGAGATGGCGTGTTCCTGGGGGCTCCTGTAGTGCACATGACAATGGTGCTGGCCTGTCACATGGCCTCTTGTAGAGGCAGATCACAGTGGAGATGGGTGCACTGAGCTCTCACCTGGGACAAGTGCACTCTGTGGCCATCACACCCAGTCAAGAGGATGCACAGGAAAAGTGGGTGCCCTTGCCAAGCAACTGCCTCTGCCCGTTCCTGCCTGGGTGTGTGGCAGAGCTTAAGGCAGAGGAAAGACGTGAGGCTTGTTTCCCGAAGCTCATTGCACTACTGGGGTGGAAAGAAAGTCTGGTGTCTGAGCCAGAGCTGATTTGATGCCCTCTCTGCCCGAGTCGGGATGACCTGGGCCTGTATGAGCCCTGGACTGCTCCCAAGGGCACTGCAGTGGCTCCAGCTGCTGGCCTACAGTGTGCCACACCTGGTCGTTTGCACAAGCTTTGGGCAGGACCCAGTTGGGTAGCTTTCCAATGAGTGGTCAGCCCTCAGTGCCCTGTCACATGGTGGTCTAGCTCCCGAGGAAGCCTGGAGTGCAGGGCAGAGCGTCTTCCCCATGTAGGCTGCCACATTCATCTTTTTGAAATGGAGCAAGCAACCTAGGTCACCTTTGTGGGCATGGTATGACCCTTTCTGTCTTTGTCAGACTGGAGCCCACCCTCTTGCAGCCACAGGGAGGTTGGGGGATTGGCTGTGGGTCAACTTTCCTGAGCCTGTTTGAGCCAAGCACTGGGGCCATCTGGAATGTGAGCACTTATTTGGAGCATGCCCTGAAGCTGGCTCACGGAGGACCCCGTCTCTTTTTCAGAGGATTACCCCAACGGTACCTGGCTGGGCGATGAGAACAATCCTGAGATGAGAGTGCGCTGCGCCATCATCCCCTCTGACATGCTGCACATCAGCACCAACTGCCGAACGGCCGAGAAGATGGCGCTCACGCTGCTGGACTACCTTTTCCACCGTGAGGTGCAGGCCGTGTCCAACCTCTCCGGCCAGGGCAAGCATGGGAAGAAGCAGCTGGACCCGCTCACCATCTATGGGATCCGGTGTAAGTGGGTCTGTCCCAGTTCCTGCCTGGCTCGGGGGTGGAGAGAGCTGTGGAGGCATCTGGTGAACTGGATTGGGGGCCCACGTGTGCAGTGCTGGAGAGGATGCGGGGCTCAGTGGTCTCTGTCAGTGCTCCTGGGTTGGCCTTCAGAGTGCCCAGCCTGTGTGTCCTGAGCTTAGACACCAGGTGAAGCTCCAGAGGTCTGGGTCCAGGGGAAGCAAGGAGCCTTGAAGCCATGGAGTGTGTGCGCAGGCTCTGCCCTGCAGTCCCCAGACTGGCACTCACTGCGCTTCTGTTCCTTAGCAGCTCCTGCTGGAGTCAGTCTCTTGTGGGGAAGGGGCACAGGCTGTTGATTAGGACCCATCCCATGACTGCTGGTCCCTTGATGGCCTCTATGCCTCACTCAGCTTCCTCAGTGACAGGGAGAAACTTGGCAGAGCTGCTGTGGGCTCTGTCAGTACATGTGGCCCTCTACACCTGTGAAGCCACTGGGAAGGGGCAGTGCGTGCTCAGGTCCCTCTGCTGGGTGCAGCCCTCAGGATGAGTGGGAGTCCATCTGGGCCACCTGTGTCAGCGAGGCCTTTGCAAATTAGGTACCACTGTGTGTTCAGGTGGACCCTGAAACATTCCAAGTGCTCATTTGCCTTTTCTCCCTGTGCTTGCTTTGATACTTATTGCTGATTGCGCCTCACAACACAACACAAAACAAATACATGGACACAGGCCCACCTCCTGAGGCCTCAGCTCAGCTACTGATGAAGAGCAGACCAGCATTGTCACCCCTGCCTCCCTCTGTTGCTCCTTCAGAGTCTGCCGTGACACACCCAGCTTCAAGGCTACAGCCACAACCCTCCCAGTTAGGGAAGACTTTTTTCTCCTTCCTGTTTGTGGACAGAAATATTTTCCCCTGTTGGGCTCAGTGGTGCATGCTTATGTGCCTCCCAGGGGCTTGGGAGGCTGAGGCAGGAGGATCACAAGTTCAAAGCCAGCCTCAGCAATTTAGCGAGGCCTTAAGTAACTCAGACTCTGTCTCTAAATAAAATACAAAATAGGGCTGGCGATGTGGCTTAGTGGTTGAGTGCTCCTGAGTTCAATTCTTGGTACCCACTCCCCACCACCCCCAAAAAAGAAAAAAAATATCCTCCCCCCAAAAAAATCTGCATTTTGAAACACACGGTAGGTCACATCTCTAAGTTCTGTCTTTGTGAAATGAGGGGACATGTTTATTTGAAAGGGGGACTTGCTTTCTGGGATGTGGGCTTTTTGAGGGCTCCCAAGGATCAGTGGGCCTCCCAGAATTCAGGCAGATAACGAAATAGTTTGTGCTCCATCAAAAGTAGCACATTCTCGTAATTTTGGAAAACGTGGAACATTCTTTTAAAGAGTGTGTCTTGTTGTTTGAATTGAGAGCGCAGGAGCGGTTCTTACAGCTTTTCCTATCGGTGATATAAGCCTCTGCTTGAACTATGCAGAAGAGCAAGTCCTAACCTGCAAGTTGCCAGAAATGAATTGAAACACAATCAGCACGACACCCCCTGACCCTTGGGGACATCTGTGAGGAAGGCTGGTTTGGATGAGGGACCCCTGAGATCTCCTGGTGCTTGGTGGGAGTTTGCTTGGTTGGCACAAAGTCCCATACTCCCAGGTGACCTGCAGACGGCTGCAGTCCCCCCTTTCAGCAGGCAGTCTCCTGGCAGAAGGCACAGGCACGCTGACCTTAGGGAGCCAACTGTCTGCCCGACCTGGGGCACCCTGCAGGCTGTGTTGGGGTCCTGGGACTGCTGCAAAGAGCACTGCAGACTTGGGGCTGGAGGCCCAGGGGTTGTTCTCTGATGAGTCTGGAGGCCATGTGTCCAAGGTCCAGTTCTTGGCAGGCTGTGCCTCCTCTGCTGGGGCTTTCTTTCTCCTGGCTTCTGTTGGTGGCTAACGCTTCCTGGTACTCCCGCCTCGTGGCAGCCTGGCCCCAGCCCTGCCGCCTTGCCCCAGGGCCTGTTTCCAGTGTTTTCCGCTGTCTTTTTCTCCTTTCCTTATAAGGACACCAGTTATACTGACTGGTGTGACCTCATTTTCACTTAATGAATCACATCTGCACATACCCTGGTTCCCAGTGAGGTCACACTCAGAGCTCCTCGGAAGGATGTGGGTTCTTCTGAACTTGCTGGTTGGGTGCTGTCTCTTCTCCACTGCTGTGGTGACAGGGGAGGCTGCCCATGTGTGCCTTGGGGTCAGGACATGGCTGTGCACAGGTGCTCCCATTGGTCCATCCCTGCTCAGCATGGCAGGGCACAATGAGTACCCTAGTTTGACCTAGAGCTGGCATAGGTCAGGTCCCTGTGACTGATGGAGACCAGCAGAAGACCCCTCATTGGCAGGGACCTGGACACTGTGCCCTCAGGCAGCAGAGAGCAGCACCAGGGCTCGGCAAGCTGAGGAGCCTTACCTTTTTCTTACCCACGTGTGCAATCGTGGTAGTGGGACACCGGCTGGGCCTTGAGAGGGAGGCTCTGGGTATTGAGGGCCTGGGCCTGGGCCTGCCTGGAGTGTCACCATGAGGACACATCACTCAGTTCCCCATTCAGAGCGTGTGGATTCCTGTTGCTTTTCTACGCCAGCTGCTATCTAGTTAGGTCTGTGATTTCAAGAAATAAGTTGCTGACACTCAGTTTCCTGCTTTGCATTCTCCTGAACTTGAGATTCTGTTAACAGGGATCATGTTTATCATTCCTTCATGCCTGATAAATTGAGTGTGCCACCCACCGAGGACAGGAGACTGAGCTCTGCTTGTGTGTTACCTCTGCCCTGTCCCCCCACAGCTCCTCTCAGGTCCACTGTGAGCCAGGCTGGCCAGGGAGAGCTGGAAATCTGGTTTTGTGATTTGAACACATGTCCACAGTAGGAGTTCTGCAGGGTGGGGAGGCAGTTACATGGTGGGGAGTGTTTTCTGCCCCAGGGTAGACTGCCTGGCAGCTTGCAAGGGCAGGGTGAGAGCTGGTTGGGGCCTCCCCTGAGCCCAGTGGACAGGTGTGGCTCCGGTCAGTGGCAAGGGTGCACCACCTTGCTTTCCAGTGAGCTGAGTGTAGCTCTGTGGGTAGCTGGTGCCCGAGGGCCGGTGCCAGCAACTTGTCTTCTTTGTGTCATCTGCCTGCTGTCTCCCCAGTGCACTGAGGCAGCGGTGGGGCAGCCTGAGCAGAGCAGCAGCTTGGTAGCCTGGCCTCCCTGAGCATCTTGCTGGGGCCTGGGCTGTGCTGAGGGCCAGTGGAGCACCCCCCCCCCCGCCCCCTTAGTGCCACTGGAAGGCAGGATTGTAAGGCCATTGCGCACTCCTGCCTGGTGTTTGACTTGGACATGAAGGTGAATACTCTTTTTCCTTGAGGTTGTTAAACACGAATCAGACAATAAGGTAGTTGGTTAGTGGTGGGTTCTTTGGTGGCTGTGGTCTGCAGTGGGTCCTTGTCACTGCAGTGGTCACTGACTTGGTGAGGCTTTGTCCTGCAGTAAAGCCATACGCAGCATACTGTGATCACTCAGTAGGTATTTATTGAGTGATGATTCTGTGATTTCTTTAGAGGTGACCTGAAACTCAAAGACCCAAAATTTGCTGCTTAATTTACAAATATTCTTTTCTGTAAGATGATGAGTGTTGCTCCCATGCTTTTGGTTGCTCTTCCTGATGCTGGGGTCCTGCCCCATTTTCATCCAGTTTCTTTTTACCTAGTCACAGAGTTTGGTGCCATTCATTTCTGCCCTAAGGACACGGTCATATAAAAAGCCAAGAGCTTTTTATATGAGCGTGTCCTTAGGGCAGAAAACCACCACTACCACCACCACCACCACCACCACCACCACCACCACCACCACCACCACCACCACAGCAAACCTTCTGATACTTAATACAGTACTTAAAAACCAAACACTTCCTTTGTTTTCTGGTGTTTTGCTCCCCTCAGGAGCAGGTGTGTGGGGACAGGGCAGTAGTTAACTCTTAGTGGATGGTTCAAACCCAGGGCTCTTGGTTCTCAAAACAGCATTTCAGTGTGAGCGGCTGACCATGACAGTTCTTAGTATCATCTGTTCCCTTGGAGTGGATGGCCAGCAGAGAGGAACCTGCTGAAGGACAGAGGCCTCATGATCCCCACGTTGCCACTGGGTACAGGAAAGGCCTTCCAGACCCTTAGTCTCCTCGTAGCTGGCTGGGAGCTCCTCTGGATGCCCATCAGTGATGCTCTGAGAGCTGTCTGTGGAAGAGTGGCTGGCCACATGGGTGCCCGTGGGCACTTTGCTCTGCCAAGATGCTCTTCAGGAAGGTGCACGCCCACCTGCCCCATCCCTGCTTCACGTTGGAGTGTAAATAGTGCCCTTCTGCCAGGTGTGCAGGGATGCCAGGGCAGAAGCACTGCATAACACAGTCCTGTCCTAGAGGTGTTGTGTTCAAGGAGAAAGGTGAAAAGGTGTGGGAGTCCATTAGCGAGTGTCAGAGCTGAGGGCGCTGGAAGGGTGCCGGAAGAGAGCCTTAGACTGCTGTGATCTCCCTGTGTCGATGGGATAGCTAGGCATGTGCTGTGTGCCAGAACACTCTGGTTTACTGGCATGCACAGGGAGACACATTTCATCTCCAGTGTTTGTGAGGGTGGTGCAGCAGGGGCTGAGGGCAGGTGGGACTGTTGGGGGTCGGGCTCCATAGGGCTGGAGTAGCCGAGAGGGCAGAGGAGTAACAAGCGCAGTTTTGGAAAACCAGATCTGACTACATTGTTGGAATCCTGATTTGATTCTCTTGGCATTTGGGATATGAGATACTGCTCATGATTTGGGGGCAGACGGGGGATGGGACTGCAGCAAGCCTGACACCTCTTTCACCCAGCATGCGGTTGGGCCAGGTCCTTTATAAGTTAAGTGAATTGGAAGGAGGTATGACTAGGTGAGCCTGCACCTGGTCTTGGAAGGCCACTTATCCCCCGACTGTTCTCTGGTGAAGTGTGCTTTCTGGCTTATTTTTCTGCAGGGTTGGGTCAGCCTTTGGTAGCTGAGCTCTGGCAGCTGGCCACTTCAGTGTTCAGGTCATTCCCAGACAGCAGGGCCCTGGAGGAAGGCTGCACCTCACTGCTCTCTTTGGGATGTGTTCTTCCAGGTCACCTTTTCTATAAATTTGGAATCACGGAGTCTGACTGGTATCGAATCAAACAGAGCATTGACTCCAAATGCCGGACAGCATGGCGGCGAAAACAGCGAGGCCAGAGCCTGGCGGTCAAGAGCTTCTCGCGCAGGACTCCGTCCTCGTCCTCGTACAGTGCCTCAGGTAGGCCCTGTGGCAGGCGGTGCAAATGGAGCCTTGGGGCTCAGTGCAGGGGGAGGCCTCCCCCTAGCTGAGTCTGCAGTGGCCCCGGGACTCTTCCCTCTGGGTTCATGAGTGAACGTGGTGAGGCTGAGAGAGCACAGTAGTCCTGTCCTGGTTATCTCACCAAGGGACACCCTGGCCCTTGGCCCCGAGTCCCTGTGGGCTCCGGAGCAGAGGGAGGGTTTGCTCAGACCCTCCTCTCCTGCTGCCGTGGAGCTCCTGAGCGTCTGGCTGACTTAACGACACAAGCAACACTATCGTTGTTATTTGCAGGTGACTGCAAGTGGAGGGTTGGGGGAGTACCAAATTGTTTTTCTCTTTTCGAGTTACGGACCCAGACTTCTCCAAATAGTTGAGCAGTCTCGCCTCCCCGCAGGCGTTGCCGGAGAGTGGCTTTCCCTGAAGAGCTCTCTGCAGCCACGCTGTGCGACTTTGCCTTTCTGTTGCCTTTCACCTGAGACATCTCAAAACACTTATAAAGTATTTGAATTAAATAATTTTCCTAGATTCCCCACAGCAGCTTCCTTGGCAGGAGCTCTAGGAACCTGAGGGCTCGGCAGTGGACGGGGTGGCCCTCTCAAGTGCTTCCTTGATGGGAGACGCTCTTCTGGGAGCTGCAGAGCAGATCGCCTGGATCTGTGTGCACATCCTTGGGGAAGCGGCCTCCTCCTGGCTGTTTTGGGGGGTCATCAGACCTCAGCCTTGGCTATTGCCCAGGTCTTTGAGATGGATGTGGCTGCTGTGTAGGCCACAGAAGCATACCTGGGCAGTGCTCTTGTGAGGGGCTGCAGGAAGAAGCTGTGAAGGAGGAATCAGGCCTTGCTGCCCTGGCTAGGAGTCCTGTCACGGGAGCTCTGCGGGACCTGGAGGAGAACTGTGCTGGTGACGTTCTGCACAGGACAGAGAGGGTGCCTGTTGCATGGACACAGCAGCGGGAGTCGTGGCTCCAGGCAGGGACGAGATCCTGTCAATGGGCGGCAGATGTGGAAGCTGTGGTCACCTGTGTTCCCACTTTGTTCAAGCGTGGAGGTGTGGAGAAGGCGTTGGGATTTGTGTGTGCTTATCTTGGTAGTGGCTGTTTCTAGCTAGCGGGGTTACGGTTTTTATTTCATTTATGTTTTTGTGTTTGACTCTGGCTTCCACATTATTTCCAGTGAACACTGTATTAATTTTATAGTTTTTAAAATGCTGTTTAATTCAAGGGGTGGAGATTTCTGCTTTTAGTGACCATGCAGTAGCAGGGCCAGCGTGAAGTCTCCTATAGACACCTGGACAGGATCTGAGAAGCAGCTTTGTGGACGTTGGGCAACAGGTGGCCAGGCCTGTGCTCCCTGAAAGAAGGAAGTAGGACCTGGCACAGCTGGCTGCACTGCGGTGGGTCTTCAGTATCTGAGCCATGTCTGGGAGACCCTGGCAGCGGGCTGACTGAGGTGGCTTTTGAATATGGCTTTTTCAGAGAGGTGAGACCTCGTTTGGAGTAGGAGTGAACTCTAGAGGGCAAGGCCAGTCGTCCAGACCCCAGCTGAGGGTGGTCAGCATAGGGGTGTCCCTGTGGCTTGAAGTACTCCCTTTTCAGGGGAGCAGTCAGTGTGGCTTCTGATCATTGGGCCGCTGCTGCTGCCCCAGGCCCAGGCTCCTCCCTCCCTCACAGTGCCCCCTCATAGTGCCGGGTGAGTTTAGGACAGAGAGCACCTTCTTTTTAAAGTTCTCTGCTTTGTAAACTTCAGTGGACTTAATTATTACTTTAAGGGACTTCTACAATCTGCCATTGTTCGTTTTGTGTCTACTCTTGGTCTAACAAAGCTATTTTGGTGACAGAAATAACTCAGTAAAATGTAATTAAGCCACAATTCTGGCTTATTTACATTTTACTGAGTTATTCAGTGAGGTTGTAATTCAGTGGGGTTGTCTCGTTCACCTTTGAATTCTCAACCAACAGAAAAGGAACTTCGAAACAAATAAATACCGTAGGTGGGATCCTGTGCCAAGGATAATCTGTTTAAAGATTATCTGTTACTGCCAGATTGAATACAAGTCATAGAACACTGGTTTCTAGAGAATTTCTAAAAACTGATTTATGAAAGCACTGTACCATGCTATCTGGCAACACCGCCCAGATGTTTACACATGCTTGAGTTTAATGTGGCTTAATTTTACTGTTTAAAACACACTGAGGAAGGGCTGGGGTTGTGGCTCAGTGACAGAGTGCTAGCCTTGCACATGTAAGGCCCTGGGTTCCATCGTCAGCACCACATAAAGATAAATAAATAAATAAAATAAAGGTATTGTGTCCAATTACAACTGAAAAATAAATATTTTTTTAAAAAAAAAAAAACAAAAAAACAGTCTCATTGGCAAGTTGGAAACCGTGGCTGGGCATCTGTACAGTAGTGGCCAGTGTTTAGAGTTGAAGAGTACCCTCTCTTGAAGCCCACTGCCTGCATTCTGTGCACGGCTGCCTTTGCTTCCTTCAGTGAGTGCTCCAGATGCTGGGAGGAGCCAGGCCAGGAGAGGTGGGGAGGCCCTGTCTGGGCCCTGTCTGTGGCTCCCTGTCCCACTGGATGGCAGCCCGCTACCTCCTCAGTGCAGTTCTGACCTGCGCTGGTGTGAGCATGTTCACCTCTGGTCACTGCTGTAGCTCCTGATCACAAACAAGTGGCCAGTGCAGATTTTTGCTCTAGATGTTAAAATTACTCTGCTTTAAACTATGGATTTAACTAAGTCTTCACATTATACAGTTGTGGTGAGCCCTTGATCAAATGGTAATTTCAATGATTTGAATCTTCCGTTTGGAAATCATTTGTATCATACTAACAAATCCTATCTTCTAGGATTTTTTTAGAATTCTACGTATGAGTAGAACCATTCTTCTTAGGCATATTTTTAACCATTGGAAACCATCAAACTCCATTGATTATTATTATTATTATTATTTCCAATTGGAGCAGAAATACTTTGGAGTCTGTTCAGTCATAAAGCTCTTATTAGCTGCTGTAGTGTTCTCTAAATATTTAGCTCTTGTACCTCTCATAATGAATTTTGAAATGTTTTTTCTTGCTTTTTGTATTTGGTACTGGGAATTGAACCCATGGGTGCTTTAACACTGAGACATATCTCCAGCCCTTTTTGTTTTAAATTTTGAAACAAGATCTCACCAAGTTGTTGAGACTGGCCTGGAACTTATGATTCTCCTGCCTCAGCCTCCCAAGCGGCTGGAATTATAGGCTGGCTTCCTTGCATATTTTTAAAAAAAATTTTTAAAAAATTTCTAGTTGCAGATGGATATAATACCTTTATTTTATGTATTTATTTTTATGTGGTGCTGAGGATCGAACCTAGTGCCTCATACATGCTAAGTAAGAGCTCTACCACTGAGCCACAACTTGTTAAAAAATGGCCATTTAAAATTTTTTGATATTGTTTGAAGTAATTAAAAAATATAATTTTTATCATTTTGCAAATATTATCATCTTATTATTGTTATGTTACTTTAAGAAATGTATTCAGTAGACTCTACATTCCTTGGCAGTCTGATGCCTACTAGGAGCTGCTTTAGAGTGCTGGGTGGCTCAGTGGTGGAGCAGAGCACACATCCAGCTGGGGCCAGGCTCACATTCACTGAGTAGTGTGCCAAGCAGTGTGCCATGTGTACACCCCCACCCCCACAGAGTTGTTATTGTGTTCTTCATTTTTCTTCTATTCATATTAACATTTAACTTTTTTTCACAAAATTTTCTCCCACTGTAATATATTTTTATGTTTAAATGTTTTTTAATTGATCAATCATAACTCTCTACAAGAAAAATATATATGCATTAAAAATTTCTTAAGCCCTTAATGTTCTAAGTGTGTTGGAAAATTTGGATGGAGGGACCATTACCATTAAAATGAACATACATCAAAGCAAATATATCTTACTTTGGGTAAACATAGAAAGTAAAATTTTGTTTTTGAAGTGTGTCTGAGTGGATGAGGCTTTCCCCTGTTTATTACTTTTTTAAAATTAAATAGTTTAGCAGATAAAAATGTAGCGGTGGTAGGTGGTGACGGGACACCAAGTCCTGCTGGGTATGAGCGTGAATCGTGCTGTGAGCCAGGCCTGCTCGTGTATGCAGACGTGTGCCACTCCCCTGTGGTGAAGACTCTCGGAGCCCTCTCCTCCCTCCCTTTGCAGAGTGTGGCATGCTGTCCTCCCTCCCTTGGTGACCACACTGTGCAGTGGCACCTCTTCCCTAGTCACCGTTACACTCCAGGGGCAGATGATGGGCTGACGGCCCAAACAGGGCTTCACACCATTGGGTCTTGTCTTTTCAGCCCTGCAGTGACATCTGGTGCTCTTTGTTTACGTGACAGGCTTACGCCAGTAGCAGGGGTTTGTTATGACAGTGGCCCTGATTTTTTTACACTCTCTGGTCTTGTGTCAGAAATTTCAGTTATCCCAAACTTACTATTAGTGACCCTGCGGGAAACTGGGGACCTGGTGATGCACATCAAGGGGTGAGGTGTGTCTTATGTGAACTGAGGGGCAGAAGGGACCTACGCTGAGGCTGTCTATGTGACGCCCTGTGCTCCCACTCCTGTGCTCCCACAGAGACCATGCTGGGTACCCCACCACCCTCCAGTGAGCTCCAGCAGCCGCAGCCGCAGGCCCTGCACTACGCCCTGGCCAACGCACAGCAGGTGCAGATCCACCAGATTGGAGAGGACGGGCAGGTGCAAGTAGTATGTATCTTCTCGCCACCTCGACTGGGAAGACTGGGGAGGGGACTGGGGGCGGGGACACCTCAGCACGGGATGAAGTGATTGTAATATGAGCTCTTGGAGCTCGTGGGTGATGGCAGTTATTGATGGCCTTGTCATGGAAAAGCACCTTCTGGATGACTAGTGGTCCCTCGTGGCTCCTCTTCTGTCCTGTGGGCATCATCTACATGTGCACAACCTGCTTGAGGTCCTGGCCACTTGAGGGTCCCTGCTACTGTCTGTCCTCCCAGGAGGGAATAGTTCTCAGTTCCGAGACTCGGACGCCCTTCTCTCGAGGGAAGAAAAGGTCCTTCCTTCAATGGGAACGACGGCCTTTATTCCTGCAGAGCATTTCTTTAGGATTGTGTAACTCATGATGTCCCAAGTTTTCAATGCTGTGAACAGTGTTTCAGTGTTACTGCAAGTAGCACATATGTGGCTCAGTTTAACCTTTTGTGGGTAATCCACACCTAGGGTTATGGGACAGAATGGGCTCACATGCAGGGGCTTCCAGTGGTCACTTCCCAGCATGAGACTTGCCTCAGCGGCTTGGAATTCTTTATGCTGGGGCTGCTGGGGTCCTGCTTGTGGTCATCCCAAAGGGCTGGGGCAAGGGCCCTCCACACAACCCCCCCCCCCCATTGGCTCCTGTGGCAGACATTAGGAGTAGCACAGAGGGTTGGGAGACTTCTTCTTTGAGACTTGGTAGGAGTGATGGGTGTGGTGCTGCACCTGTGATCCCAGTGACTCTTGAGGCTGAGGCAGGAGGATGGCAAGTTCCAGGCCAGCCTGGGCAACTTAGTGAGGCCCTGTCCAAAAAATAAAAAGTGCTAGGGATACAGCTCAGTGGTAGAGTTCCCAGGGGTTCAAGCTGCAGTGCTCAAGGAAAGAAAAGCCAGCTCTGACTTAAAGTTGCACCTGCTGGGCTGCCCTGAGCCCTGCCCTCCACTGCCCGCCTCACTTCCAGCAAGAAAGCCAGAACCCTTCCTGGCACTTCCACCAGCTTTCTGTCCCTCAGGCTGAAACCATCGTAAAGGAAGCTGTTGTTCTAAGTTTGTCTCCCTCCTTTTTTAATGTTGCTCACATTCTTAAAATTTACCTGTTTAGTGGCATTAAAAGACTTAGCACACTTTTCCCGGGGTGCATTGCTCCTCCTGGAGTGACTGTGGTGTCTGTGACGCTGTGTCCCGAAGGTGGGTTTCAGGAGTGTCCCGTGGGCCCAGGCTTGTGCACACTGCAAGGTGCTGGCAGGCACCTAGCCTTCCCTGAGTCAAGGTCAGACTTGGCGGAACACGCTTCACGTTTCCTTTGGTGTGTTTTTCTTCTGATGCTTCTTGGTGTCTTCTCTTTGCGGATCCCACAGGGCCACCTCCACATCGCCCAGGTGCCTCAAGGGGAGCAGGTGCAGATCACGCAGGACAGTGAGGTGAGTTCATTGACCCTGTGCTAAAGGTGGACCAGATAAGGGTCCAGCAGGGCTGGGAGGTGCTGATGGCTCTTCAGCTTTTCAGATGTTACGGGACATTTTCCTCATGTCCTTACCACAGCCTTGCTGCTCTCATTAAGTGGGTGTGGATTAGTTGGGAGGAACAGAGGTTTTCAGAAGTTTAGTTCCAGGTGAGAGCTGGTGTGAGGGTACCTGTGAGCTCACCTGCCGACGAAGCATGTGGATAGCTGGCTGAGCTCTGGCTGTGTGCAGGCTGCTGTGGGGACTCAGTGCTAGAGGCTGTACCTCCCAGAGCTGGCTGGCCCCAGACAGTTGTGTCCATCACCATGAGGATGGCTGAAGGCGCCTTGCCTGTAGGACAGCAGCAGGAGACTCCAGGAGAAGGGCTCAGGGGTGACATCTGGAAGCTCTCAGTGGGCTCATTGGGAGGGAAGCATGCTCACAGGGGGGAGGGAGAAGGAGCCAGGAGCACAGGAGGAGAGAGAGAGGGAGGAGAGGGGGCAGGAAGAGAGGGAGAGGGGGGAGAGGGGGCAGGAGGAGAGGTAAAGTGGCCAGGAGGAGAGAGAGGGAGGGAGCAGGTGCAAAGGAGAGAGGGAGGGGGCAGGAGGAGAGAGAGAGGGAGGAGAAGGGGCAGGAGGAGAGGGAGAGGGAGGAGTGGGAGAGGGAAGAGAGGGGGCAGGAGGAGAGGGAGAGGGAGGAGAGGGAGAGGGAGGAGAGGGGGCAGGAGGAGAGGGAGAGGGAGGAGAGGGGGCAGGAGGAGAGGGAGAGGGAGGAGAAGGGGCAGGAGGAGAGGGAAAGGGGCCAGGAGGAGAGAGAGAGAGGCCAGGAGGAGAGAGAGAGGGAGCAGATGTAGGGGAGAGACAAGGAGGGCAGGAGAGGGGGCAGGAGGAGAGGGAGGGGGAGCAGGTGCAGGGGAGAGAGGGAAGGGGCAGGAGGAGAGGGAGAAGGAGCAGATATAGGGGAGAGACAAGGGGAGCAGTAAGAGAGGGAGGGGGCAGGAGGAGAGGGAGAAGGAGCAGATGTAGGGGAGGGACAAGGGGAGCAGGAAGAGAGGGAGGGGGAGCAGGTGCAGGGGAGAGAGGGAGGGGGACAGGAGGAGCGGGAGAGGGAGCAGATGTAGGGGAGAGATGAAGGGGGGCAGGAAGAGAGGGAGGGGGCAGGAGGAGCGGGAGAGGGAAGGGTTCAGAGAGGAGGAAAGGAGCATGGGGTGAGGGTTCCGTGGCCGACTATCATGCCTTAGCATCACCAGGGTACTTTTTGGAGGACTGATGAAGGGGTGGAAGAGTCCTAGGCCTGGCTGGCAAGGGCGAGGTGCTAGGGGCAGTGAGTGTGAAGCTGGTGTCCCACAGGGAGCAGGCCTCTGAGGGATGGGAGCAGAGCATGGGCAGGTTGGCCAGGTGAGTGCTGTGCTGCACTTGGGGGAATGGGTTGTCATTAAAGGCATAAACATGGAGGGGCGGACAGACAGCCATTGCCATTAGCATGTCAGTCCTGACTCTCCAGTTTTCTAGATGGCCCAGGCATCCAATCAGAATTTTTACTTTGCTTGTAAGAGAGGCAGGTGCTTGTAGTCACTCGAAGGAGAGAAAATAGATACTGCAGTAAAAGAAAAAAATGAATACAAATTTTTTTATTGTTTTATGCTAAAATAGCCTGTGTGCTCATTCTTGAATTTCAGTTTTTACTTTCGATTTTGATTCTTTCTTCAGCTTTCAAATCAATCTGTGAATTATTTTTATTTCCATCCATTAAGAATCAAATACAATAAATTACAACAGTTTGCTTGTAGCATTAATGGTGACTTTGTGATAAGTTAGGATATGGAGACAGTCTTCTTCTTCTTTTTTTTTTTTTTTTTATTGAGACTCCCACTTCCCTATGATTACTTTGAGCCCACTCAAATCATCTCCCCTTCTGAAGATCCTTAATCACATCCAAAGTCTCTTTTGCCATGTAAGGTAACATATTCATTGATTCTGGAGAGTAGGGTGTGGACACATTTGGGAGGCCATTATTCAGCCTGCCATAAGCATATATAGATATGGCATCTTTACAAAAAAAGCAAAATCTATATAAGCACCAGGTTTTATTTCCCTTTAATTTAGCATCCAAATAATTAATGATAATTTTCAGCCTAGGTTAGTCATATTCCAATCACTCTCATAATTATGAGAATAACTTGTGCCTAAAAACTGTTTTAGATATTTTGTCTTTTTCCAATATAGAAAATTGACACTATATTAGTTATCAATAAATGATGAAGAAATATTTGAACATAGACAAATACTTTAAATTTGACTCTTCTGGAAAACATCAATCAAACTATCTTTCTTTTGGACAATTGCTATTATTAACATATAAATTCGATTTGGGGTATTTTATTTCTAATAAAGCCAATAACTATTTTTATTATAATACAAGACAACATAAGGGTGCCAACATTTTTCCTCAGCTTTAGATCATTAGTGTTTTTTCTTAATTTTCTAGCATTAAAAACAGTATATTTTATTTTTATTTATTTATTTTAATTTTTTATTTTTTTTATTGGTTGTTCACAACATTACAAAGCTCTTGACATATCATATTTCATACATTAGATTGAAGTGGGTTATGAACTCCCAATTTTACCCCAAATGCAGATTGCAGAATCACGTCGGTTACACATCCACAATTTTACATAATGCCCAATTAGTAATTGTTGTATTCTGCTACCTTTCCTATCCCCTACTATCCCCCCTCCCCTCCCCTCCCATCTTCTCTCTCTACCCCATCTACTGTAATTCATTACTCTCCTTGTTTATTTTCCCATTCCCCTCACAACCTCTTATATGTAATTTTGTATAGCAATGAGGGTCTCCCTTCATTTCCATGCAATTTCCCTTTACTCTTCCTTTCCCTCCCATGGAGACAGTCTTCTTATCACAAGAAATCCTTACCTTCATGTTGTTTGTTTAACATGAAGTAATTACTTTGTCTGCGTAGTGACATGGAGCAGAGTCTACCAGCCTAGCCCAGCTCATTTGGCGAGGAGTGGAAGTGTGGTCTGAGTGCCATGTGGTGCTCGGGCCTGCCATGCTGGTGCTGTTTCGGTACCATTTGCATTGCTCAAGTATTTCGAGTGTTTCAAATAAAGGTTTAAAAAGAAAAAAAGATTCTTATTTGGGGTCAGGGTAGAGGGAATGGGTGCACGTTTTGTTTTACCAAAAAATAAGTACCTAGAGACTAAGCTTAATATATATATATTTAATTTTCATTGCTACATGGGGTTGGATTTTGTAGAATTAGTGATTCCTAGGTGTTTCCAGATGGCATGGGAGGTTGTGCCTGTCTGCGTGGGTCATCGTGTTGTTTTTCTGTCCTTGAGTGTCTCCTTTTCCCTTTGCTTGCAGGGCAATCTACAGATCCACCACGTCGGCCAGGACGGGCAGGTAGGTTCTCTCCTGTCTTCACTTCACATCTGCCCACCGTCCCCTGGCTGGGGCTCCCCTGCCTTCTCTCCAGCATTGCCTGGGTGTGATGGCGCCTGCAGGAGGGAGCTGGGAGGGAAGGGCTGGCTTCCCTCTTGGTGGCCGTGCAGGTGCCTGGAAGACAGGCAGGGCAGTGCTCTGGCACTACTGTCCTGGCTTTGTGGGATTGTGCCGTGGTTTTGCCTCATAGGGGAGCTCCCCTGAATTTGTCATTATTTTCTGGTTGTGTGTGTATGAGCTGCTGGTGGGGCTTGTGCAGATAGCTGTGGGTCAGGACAAGGTGGGCTTGCTCTTGCTGTCACACTCCAACCACTTACTTTCTCTAGTTGGAGAGGAAAAGAGCAGCCCTCCAGCGAACACTCCTGGTAGGAATTCTGTAGCTGCTGAAGAGCCTCTAATGGAGGCCCCAGGGAGGCCCTTGCTGGCCAGGAGAGGGTGAGACTGGGCACAGGGTTGTTTTCACAGCCTTTTGAAGACAGCTCCTGGCAGAGACAGGATCTGGATGGCCCTTCTGTTCTGTGGCGCCAAGCTGGGTAAGGTTGGAGAGGCTGCACACACTTGCTCCTATCCTGGGGGCACGAGCGCTATCCTACGAGAGGTCTGTTTGTATTTCTCCTCTGCGTGGCACTGTGCTCTGGAGAGTCGAGAACTGGACACAGGGCAGACACAGCCCTCCAACTCTTTCTCGACCCCTTGGAGTGCACTGAGAGGAGGCTGCTTGCCCTAGATAATCTGTTTGGATCAAGGTTCCAGTGGCTGAGTGCTGCGGTGGTTGTATTATATAAATCTAAACTTGCTGCTTTGAGTAAGAGCCAGAGCCAAAGGAACAGAACCAAAGAGAACCCAGTTCTTCTGCGGTCCTTCTGCGTCTTGGTGACAGGGCCACACAGGGCCTGGTGGAAGCTGACTATTGTCTCTGTGGTCTTGCTTTTTGCTCATGGTCAGGGTGGCAGAGGCTCGGCCTCCTACTCATGGTTTTTCTCTTAGTTTTTGATGTTTTAGCGGCTCAGCTCATATCTATACACTGGTGGCATTATACCTTGTTGACACACACCTGGACTTTAGAGCACTTTAGCAGAAGGGTTTCTCTGTTCTTCTTTTCTGCTGTCTCTCAAGACATCTTACAGCATATTGCACTGATTTTGCAACCCTTGGTTTGAGAAATACTGAAATAGATGACTGTTAGTGTGTCTTTCTCAAGAGCTTGTAGATTGAAATGGTTACAATTAATTTTTAAAAGGTTTTTAAAAGCTATGAGGAATTTATACTGTACTTTTTAATATATTTCCCCTCATATTGTTAAAAGATAATTCTTTAATTTTATTAGAAACATTTTTAAAATTGTAACGAAGCTAAAGAAAAATGATTATAAACATACTAGTTAGTTCTTTCTTAGCACCTTCTCAGGGCTTTAAGTTGAGATCCAAAACATAGGATTATCTGTGTCACTCAGCACTGAGTGACTTTCCCTGAGCACTCTTGAATCAGGTGTCACCTGTCTCTGGTCTTGGGTGGACTCGTTGCCCTTGGGGTTGGTGGTACAACCTCATTGTGTGACTCATACCATATCCATAGAGCTCAGGGCAGTTTTGTTCTGAAACCCTTTTCTTGCAAGGGCTCCAGGGAGAAAAGGAGCCCTGATGCTGGAGGGTCCCAGGCGTAGCAAGTCTGTGTGGGAAGCCTGTGGAACAGCCCTGGGTTATCAGAGCAGCCTCATCTAGCAGCTAGAGGGACTTTGTTCAAGGAGCCTCTTGGTATCTGTAGGCCCTAACACACCCCAATTGCTTACTTACTGGTGCTTCCTGGCCCAAAGATGCCATGGTGTTAGGGAGTGGGCAAAAGGTGACCAGAGAATGAAGGGTAGGAGAGCAGTGTCCTCCCCGTTTGGCATTGTGGCCCCTAGAATGCCCAGCTTGTGGAAAAGGGCTCTTGGAAGGAACTAGGTGGGTGTCTTTCATGACTCTGGGTTTATTAGGCTCAAGGGTAGTTTTGCTCCAGCCTGAGCTGGGATCATTGGAAGGCCCAGCTGGCTGCCCTGTCCAAGGCAAGGGGCTTCACTGCACAGTGGTGAGAGTTCCCGTTTGGAGTGGAGTGGCATGTCCCTGCGATCCTTGTGGAAGCCACATTTTCCTTAGGGGAGGGAGCAGAATGTTCACTCCTGAATCTTAGACTCGTAAGGTGGAGATGTGGGGCTTCTTGCAGTGTGGACATGGCATGTTTCAGGATCTACCTCCTGCCCAGCGTGGGCTCAGAGCCCTTAGAGGAAGGCAGGCCTAGTGTAGGCAGTGTGGACTGCCTAGCATCTGTCGGCTTGAGCACCGCCTTAGTGCAGGAGCTGGTGGTTTGCAGGTGAGGCACTACTACAGTTTGGTTTCAGAATTATCCTCCTGCCTGGGCCGAGCAAGACTTTGGGGACTGCCCTGGATAGCTGTTCCTGTGGGTCCCTTGCCTTCTTGGGGATGGGCTGTGGCAGGACAAGGGAAGACTGAGGACTTTCCCCGACTATGCTACGTGGCACAGATGCCAGGACCCTGATGCCCGCTCTCCTGGTTCTGTTTTCTCCGGTGGCAAGGAGCTCGAGTGCTGACTGATGATTCAGGAGACGAGTGTGTTGTGTGCTTAGCTCTCATTGTTGTCCCTGTGAATTCCTTAGTGTTGTGCCTCAGAAGTCACAGCAGAGGAGTCTTTCAGACAGGTAGAAGCCTGGTGAGAGCTGGATGCAGCCTCTGGCTGGGAAGAACTTTGTGGTTTTCTAAGAAAGGGCCTGGAAGAAGCAGTCCCTCACGGGACCTGCCGAGGTCCAGTTAGCTGGAGCAGCGGTGTCTGAAGGGCCTCGTGTAGCTCTGTGAGGAGGTTCCATGGGTCCCTGGGCCGCCACGCTCCATGCTGCTGCAGTGTCCTGGCCCACAGCAGACATATCTCCAGACAGCCGAGGAGGCAGTGGGTCGTCTGGATCTCTTTGTTTTCAGTGTACCTTTGAAAGGTTAAATGAAAGACTTGGAGTATTAAAACCATTAGATCCATTTTGTTCCTCAGAGTACCCAATGCAGTGGACAATAGTACATATCAATACTCCACGATTCCTCGTTGAGTCCTTAGGGTAGATGAGTTAGCATGCAGTCAAGTGAAGACATTTGAAAACTTTCATGTTTGACATTTTAAGATGTGGCAGATGGAGGCTGCTCCTCGCTCTGGAGATGGCCTGTACTCTCCCTTGAGTATGTCTCTGTTTCCCTGAATAAACTTCTGCCCAAGCCTCTTTTTTCCCCTTTTATTAAACAGTTTATTGCAGTATAATTTACTTGTCACAGTTCGACATTTGATGTGTTACTGTGTGACCAGCTTTAAACAACCAAATGTGGAATGTGTTTGCCCTTCTCAGTTTCCAGCGATGACCTGAAAGCTCACGGAGTGGCCCCAGCTCCAGTGAGCTGAGCCGTCGTGACCTCTGGGCAGTTGTGTGCTTCTTTCTAGTAGCATCAAGTTTGGAACATGGTTTGGTGACCATGTTTTGGGGCCTTTCCAAAGCGCTTCTGTTAGCATCTCTTCAATGTGCCTCTTCCTGGGCAGTGGGCATCGTGCCTTCACTTGGCAGTGCGGATGTTTCTTGGGGGTGGCTCAGCCAGGCCCACTCCTACGGTGTGCAGGTGCTGGTAAGCTCAGGTGGAGCTGCTGATGAAGGAGGTGAAGGTCCTTTAGCCCAGGGACCCTTCTAGGCTGTCGAGGAGCCGAGGCTGGCAGTGTTTTTCTCCAGGTGCCTCATCTCCTGGGTCAAGGAAAGGACAGTGGAGAGCACCTGTGAGGACACTTGATGCTGTCCTGCTCAGGCCCAGGTTTCCCTCGGCAGTCTGGGAGCTCTGACTAGTCCAACTTGTGTCGAGGTGGAAGGTTCTTCTCCGTGCGCTCGACTTGGGGTCGCACTGAGAGGAGGTTGCCACACTGTACTGAGCACCTGCCTTTTGGGCCAGAGGAACAGATGCCAGGCCAGGAGGTCGGTCATCTGCGCTGAGCCTCCCCGAGCTCTCTGCTCAGCAGTCAGGCCTGAGGAGTTCAGGATCCCATGGCCTCACGGCCAGACTGGATAATGAGGGGGCAGAGGGCATGGAAGGAGCTGCTCCCAACTGTGGCCTTTGAGAGCCATGGGCTCTGTGCCTGGCGGGGGCTGATGAGGACTGCTCTCACCCTAAGGGGTGAGTGAGGCAGGGCTGAGGAGGAAGCTGTGCTTCCAGTGTGGCCTCATCTCCTCTGTCCACCTGCTGGCTTTGAGGGTGCACTGCAGGTGGCTGTCTGGTTCCTCTGGGCAGTGGGGAGTCCTTGGCCTAGGTGTAGTGATGTGGCCCTGCGGGGGCTGCTTAGCTACAGTGGTGCTCCTACGTGTCGAGGTGGCTGGAGTCTCCTGTTCCCAGCTCTTTGACTCGGGGAGCTGTGGAGGGCAGCGAGGACCGTGCTGTGCCTTCTGTGGACTTCCACACCAGTCTGCCTCAAGGACAGGCCCACTGGATGTTGCCACACCCCACCTGTCGTCCCCTGCCACTATGCTGGCACCTCAAAGCCCCCACTGGGCACAGCCAGTTGTGGAATCAGTGCTGCTGTCTCGTGTCACCCATCAACTGGTGGACAATACCAAAAGGAAAGAGTGGAATGGTGATGTGGGTGCGCTGCATGAAGCCAGAAAGTCCTGGAAACCTTTAGAGTCACAGTGGTCCCGGAACAGTGGCCAAGGCGAGGAAAACTGGGACCAGGGCAGTGAATCAGCAAATCCAGGAAGTTGAGGAGGTGATGCCAGCAACAAATGGTAGCTGCTGGCCAGCCTTGGCCTTTAGCCATCTGCATAGACACCAGGCAGTGAGCGGCAGGAGGCATGGTCCTTAAAAATTGGTCTGAATAGGGGAAAAGAGAAAAGAAGAAAAAAAGGCGAGTCCTTTCAGAGTCTCCTTTGGGGCGCCATGAGCACAGTGTGGGGAAGTGGTCAGCGCTCAGTAGGTGTTGGGCTGAGGGCCAGGTGAGCTGCCCAGAAACTGAGACTCTCCTGGAACTACTTCCCCTCAGAACAGAAGCTGGTGAGGAAGGAGTTGGTGTGGACAGTTTCCTGGTGCTTCGAAGGGAGGTCATTCCTGAAGTCAGGTGAGGCTCCAGGCTTCTTGGTGCCGCTTGATGGGCAGCTCTCCTCTCACTTTTACTGACGGGTCTGTCCCAGGCAAGGGCTGGCTGGGAGAAGGGCGTCCAGGCCCCCTCTATCTTTGTCTGTTTTTACTGGCCGTGCATCTTGGGCAAGTCAGGCGGCCTCTGAGGCTCCGCTCCCCACTGCAAATGGGAGCTAATAATAACAAACAAGGTAATGCCTATGCCAGCGCCAGGGCCATGGCTACATAGCCACATGCCTTTCTTGGTGCTGTTGGTCTGTAGGCTGGAGGTCCTGGCTGGTCCTCCCATCCTGGGTCTCCTGCACTGGTCCTTTTGGCCAGGTTTAGGGTGAATGATGGAGTCATGAGGTCTCTCCTGACAATCAGGATGCTGTATATTTGTTCCCGAGACACTCAGCTATTGACTTTTGATTGACATGGCCTCTGGCTAGGGCATGCTCTAGGCAGGATCTTCTCTGTGTGCAGGTTGCACCCCCGCTTCGAGACCCTTCCTCCACTGCAGCACCTGCTCTTCCTCACCCACTGGCCCTGCTGGCCTCAGCTGTGGGGAGGAGTTTATCCGCTGGCTTCCCCAGGGCCTGGCCTGGGGCCACAGCTCTGAGCAGGCTGCTCCTCCAGCCAGTCCCAGCTCCCGCTGCCCTGCTTCTTGTGTGGCTCTAAGGCTCAGGCTTCCCTGTGTGGTGACGACACCTTGGCAGGCAGTCCTGTATTTGATGTCTCCAGGTTTTTCTAGGGTGATTGTGGGTTATTTCCTCCTGTGACCCTGTTCCATTTTCTAGCAGATGAGGTGCCCAGTGTCCTATTTGGTAGAGGGTACTGAGTCTTGGGTCCTCTGCTGGGACCATGTGGGTAGTCCATAACGGAGATGACCACCTGGCCCCAGTCTGCCCGACTCTGGAGCCCTGCTCAGGGACTACGTGCCCTGCTGTTGGAGGTAGAGGGCATCCTGCTATGGGAAATGTGGTCTCTGCCTCCCTTCCTTCTGTTGAGGTCCTCAGGGACTGGGAGTGGGGGCTGGTGGGGGCTGTGGATGCACAGCAAAGCAGTGTGAGTCTGATTTTGGAGGCTGAGTTTCCTGCCTGTCAGGGTGGGCAATGGCCCAGCCCCAAGGTGGCTGTGGGCTTAGAGTGGCATCTACAGGGCCTGTGAGGATAGTGCCCGGGCTGCCAGTGGTGCAGGGACCCGTCCTGTAGTGCTGTCAGTACCAGAAAGCTCATGTCTCCCTTGTGTCATGAATGACTGCAGTTTTTACTTAGAGCATTTAACAAGTTCAGATATGTCCCTGATGGAGTTTATGGAGCTGGAACTCCATCTGTGGAGCAGCAAGGGCTGAGGGGTCACTGATGAAGACCCCCAGCCCACCCCTTCCTCCTGTGGCGCCGCCCACCTGGAGCATGGGAGCAGCAAGCCTGGGCTGTCCTCCTTCCTGTAGCCATACTCCCGGGGCTCCTGGAGCACAGTGTAGATTCTTGGGTGTTGTGTCACTTGGAGAAAGACTCCCTTCAAGAATTGTGTTCACAGCTGACCCTAACCATCTGCGAGCGATTTGAACTCTTGGACTCGAGGTAGCCTCTTGCTGTCCTCAGAAGGACTTGCTGAGAGCCAGCTAGCTGCGAAGGCCAGCCAGCCCACGTTCAAAGGGAACGTACATTGGAGCACCACCCTGGTGCTCACCCATGCCGTGGCCAGGGTTCCCCACTGCAGGGTCTGGGCCTCTGAGGCACGGTGCAGATGGGAGCCTGGAGGTGCCACCTGAGTTCTGGGGAGTCCTTTAAGGCTGACTCTCCCCTAGTGCCTAGACATATTAAAAGTGCCACTCTCCTCTCCTGCCTTTCATTTTCCTCTTTCTAAACTCTGGAGACTGGAGGTGTGGCCTCTTAACCTCCAGGGACTGGGACCGGTGCTGTGCTCTGAGGAATGCTGGTGACCACAGGAGTCCAGGGATGCCACAGGGTCCTCTGTCATTTGAACTCAAAGTCTGAGGAAACTGGGCCTGAGGAGCCAGGAAGGGTCAAGTCTTGTCCACCACATCTTCCTGGAGGGGCAGTGGCCGTGGGGGTGTGAGCCCCTCCTCCAGCTGTGTAGGCTGAGGTCCTGCTGGCTGTCGTCTACCTCCCTGTCCACCCCCCGGCCTCCCGCACTTCCAGCCGTATCTGTGCCTTGGCTGTCTCCCAGGCCCAGTCCTTTTGCTGTTAGCAGTGCTGGGACTTCATTTTCTCAAGGACTCTTCCCATCCCCAGACCGAGAAGAAGTCTCTGTTTATCTGCTGGCGCCTGTTCCAGGAAAGATTGAGGCAGTTTAGGGTGTAATTGTTGGGCATTTAGCTGTCCAGCAACTCAGGGCCCTTGCCAGATAGCACCGGGTGTGTTGAAAAGAAGCAGGTACATTCAGGGGACAAGTGTCTTGGCAGTGGTGTCCTGCCACCCTGGGGCTCGACATGCTCCACAGCAGCTCTGCTGTGACATCAGGTGTGCCCTCTGCAAAGTCGAGCTCAGCTTATAGTACATCGTCAAGGACTGGCCCCTCTGCTGGACTCTTGCCTGCAGGGCCGACTGGCCATCAGGACATTTCACCACCTAAAGCTCAGCCCTCCCCACCATGCTAAGCACAGGAGCTCTGGGTGGCAGTCGAGGGGGTGTTAGCCAGCAGGCCTCTCTTGGTACCTATGGAGGGACCACCATATGCCTCCTATAGTTGGGCCTACTGGGCGGCCGAGACCCCAGCAGGTGCTCAAAAAGGTGCTTGGGATTGGAGGCCTCTGCCTGTCTATCCTGGAGCCCTGTGAGGTGATGCTCATGAGCCATATTTATGACTCACCTTTTGGGGTGACTCAGTCCTGATGGCTGCTGGAGAACCTGGAGTCCAGCCCCACCCAGGCCTGAAGATGGGAGCTGTCACAGGTGGTGACCTTTGCATGTGCTCCTGTTCATGCCAGCGTTGAGACGGGAGGCCTCACCGCTGCTGACACCACTGGTTGCTGCCTCTGGTTCGGAGGGGATTTGGGACTGAAAGAATTTTGGCCCTCGATATCCCAGGTGTCTTTCAGACCAGATGGCACTCTTCCTGTGGCTCTTGCAGCATACCGAATGGCCTAGGACATGGCCTCGGCCAAAGAGGAGGTGCCCAGGCAGTGTCACTTGCTTTGGGGCTGGCTGGGGTCCAGTGACACAGTAAGTGTGTGAGGAAAGGCTGAATGGCTTCGAGGGCTGCCCTGCAGGAGGTCAGAGCAGTCCAGAGGGGTCCATTCTCCCTGTTGAAATGGGAATTTGGCTTTTAAATCCCCGTCACTTGTGCCTTCTGAGTTGTGGAAGCACTTTTTTGGCAGTCCCTAACAATGGAGGGGGCTTCAGATTCCTACTGACCTCCAGATGCTCTTCTCAGGGACCCAGCTGTGCTGGAGGTCCCTGGCCCAGAGCCCACCTCATCCCACCCTGCTGGGGAGGGTTTGTGGAGAGTGTCAAAAGGAGTGGTTTGGGGAGACTGTTGGATGCTCCTTTGAAGGAGCTCAGAGCTGCCCTGTAGGCTCTCCTGGGAAGCTGTGGGAGAGAGCAGGAGCCGAGATGTTCTCACAAAGTAGAAGACTGGAAGCCAGTATACACAAGGGTGTCTACACTGCAGCTGAGCTCTCAAGTGGAGAGACTGTTTCTGTGCTCTGACCCCCAAGACCACTGGTTTCTGCTGGGAGCCGAACATAAAAGAAATGCACCCTCCCATGATTCTGGGGGCAGAAGAAGAACACTGGCAGTGCAGGCCCCGCTCCCCTGAAGGCTCTGGGTGAGGGTCCTTCCCACCTCCTTAGTATTCCCTGGCTTGTGGCCGCAACAGCCCAGTCTCGGTGGTGCTGTGGGCCTTGTGGTTTCTGTCCATGTTTTCCTCTTCTGGGAAGGACACTTCCTTAGGTTGGGCCCACCCTGCTCCAGCAAGCTGCAGGCACTGGGGTGGGAGTGTCTTAGGCATGGACTGGCACTCCCAGCATGCCCCAGTTCTTGCCAGCTCCAGGACACATGGGAGTTCACAAATTGAGCACGAGAGCTGGGGAGAGGCTGCGACTGCAGCTCCGTGTCTGGTTGTACCCTCAAATAGCAGGCAGGTTGCTGGACTCGGACTCCTGACACAGCCCACCATGAGTGTGTGTGACCGTAGCCGATGGTCACTAGGCCTCTCCTTCCCACTTGGGGTCATTCTTAATATCCACAAGTCTTCCCCAGGCCTCTCCCTACATGGCCTGGTGGTGCAGCAGAGGGGAGCCATCAGTCCTGTGCATATGGAGGGTGTTGTCCTTTACCGTAGCACTCACCAAAACCAAACAGTGGAGATGCTGAAGGTCGTGACTTCTGGAATCCATTCCCAGTCGAGAACATTTTCCTTTCTTTCATTTACCAGTCACTCCAGTCATTCTAGTCTGCAAATTTAGAGTCTTGAGTTTTCAGACCTTACCGTTCTTCAGTTTTAACTGGCTGTGTGGACCATGTGGAAGTCACTTTTTGGCCATGTTCATGGGGCTTGCTGTGGGAAGTCCTGAGGACCATCTCTGAGTGACTTGGTCAGGACCAGAGACAAACTGCCTGATTCCAGTCATTCATTAAAAGTAGTTACAATTTGATCTCAAACATGTTTGTTGAAGGCTGTTTTAAAATGTGAAATAATTGCACAATCTTAACTATGCTCTAATACTTAATATTTTAGATTGGAATTTTAAGTTGTATGAACTTTTCTAAGTTGGTGCTGGACTTAACCAGCCAGGTGGAGTTGGTGGCCACAAGGTGCTGGCTAGAGCGTCTTGGCACACTCCCTTTCTTCTGCCTCCTCCACCCACCCACCCACCCAAAGGCTCTGTCTGTGTGGTTCTGAAAAGTCACCACCCATTCCTTAGCATCTGCCTGTCCCATTCTGGTCTTTCTGGTTGTGAGCCATGAGCTTCCCTGGCACAAGCTCTGACCAGAATCCCATCCCTACATCACCCATGACTCAGTGGGCCTAGGTTGATCTTTCCCAGCCTTGGCCACTGGGGATAGGCCACACTTGATACTGCCATTAGAAACAAGGTGACCCAAGTTTGCAAGTTTTTCTTATCTGGCCAGTGTCTTCCAAGGATTTTCCATTTGCCATGCATGAATAAGTGCCGGGTCACAGGGTCCTGGTCCCCAGAGCCTGAGACAAGGTAAATAACAAGCACTCTGCAGAGCTCAGCCTCACAGCAACACATTAGGGGAGTTACCACAGTGGTCTGGGGGCTGAGCGCAGGCCTGGAGTCAGAGATGCTGGAGGTGGGGTGTGGAAGTGTGGCAGAGCCACGGGGTGGAGGGTCTGGGTCAGCAGGTGTGCAGAAGCATGTGTGAGGGCATAGTTGACAAATAATTAGTAAGCAGACCTTTCTGAACCCTTTTTGCCCTGGGCCCCCTCCTGATACTAGGTGTGTCTGCAGGGCAGCCAGACAGTGAGACCCAGGAGGCCAGATGGCTGGTTGTGCCCATTGACACTCGGCCCTTGCATGCAGGCTGAGCACACTGTCCCTGCTGCCTCTGCGGCTGGATGGCCGACTGCCCTGCTCTCAGGGTCGCAGTCCTGAAGGTTGTCGGTTGCTTGGCAGTCGGGAAGCAGGCCTGCAAGGACTGTGCGTGCGGGGCAGCGCCTAACTTGCTGATTCTGAACCACGAGGGGGCATTTGCTGGCGACGAGGAGATGGAACAGGACAAGCAGTCGGGCCGGTGAAAGAGTCAGTCATGGGCAGCACGGTTACTGACTCTGCGAGATTCCAGCTGTCCTTGCCTTGCCCAGGCCCCATGGCTTCTCTACTGGAGCTCTGGACTCTCTGCAGCCCAGACCCGCTGACTGCTAGCTATCTTTCCAGTACGATCTCTGGCTCCTAGCGCCCTCTGTCAGGCCCTTAAGACTCACTTTCTCTCCCTCTAGTGTCCCCTCCCTTTCCCCCCCCCGCCCCACCTGCTGCTGTTCTTGAGAGCACCCCATGCAGATGCCCCAACAGTGATCCTGGGGTCTCAACAGGACACCAAACAGTAGTGTCCCTGGTGGAGCCCCCTTGCCCTGCCTTTTGTGTAGCACCCCCTCTTGGGCAGGGCCTGTGCATCTGCCTCCCTGATGGACTTGGGTCCATTCGTCCTGGGCCAACCACTCAGCTTGGAGCACACGGGCTGGGAGGGGATGTGGGCCTGCTGCCCCACTGCTGAAGAAGGTCCAGTGTGAGCGGGGACCTGGAGGATGCGGCCAGGAGCAGCTGGCAGGGCTTCCCCAGCAGGGCTTCCCCGGCAGCACTGCCATGGCGGCTAAGCCACTGCCGAGAGCCAGACGAGTCGGCCTGGGACAGGGAGAAGAGAACTTGGGAACACTCCTCGTGTAAAGGGATCTTAGCCAAGACAGAGAACTGTAAGAATTCAAGATGAAATTGTGAAGCAGAACCGTCCAATCCATCTACCAATGGGAAATAAATATCTAGGGAATGTCCCTAACCTCCGAGGTTGTGGTTACAATGGGCAGCCATTCCGGCACTGTCTGGTCCCTCAGTCCTCAGCTGTGTGTCTGCAGATGGAGCAGCCTCTGTGGCCCTGGGCCCAGGCACCCTGTAGAGGTGCCTGGGCCCTGACACCAAGGCCCCGCCCCCAAAATAACAGCTCTGCTTTTTCCTGAAATCCTGTTTTATTTTAAACTGAGCTGCTTAGGAAAAGCAGAACCACATTGCCTGGAAAAGCATAGCTCTGAGGCAGAAATAATAAAACTCTATCCAGTAATACAAACCGGAAGAAGGGACCTAGATGTTTTTGTTGATGGATTCTGTGAAAACACTGGGTTGTTGTGTTTGCTCTCTTTCCTCCCAGGAGGGGCCGAGCCCGATCTAAGGCACTTGCCTGTTTGTTACCCACCGAGTGTGCACCGTGGCTCTGCCTACTGCTCCTTTGGGGGACAGACGGCGGGCAGTGCCAGGCTGCTGTTGGGCACACTGTGGCAGCAGGTGCATTCTGGGTGGAGGTACCAGGCACATTTTTGTTGAGTGCTTTTGCTTGAGTTCTAGTCATGTAGGTGAGCCATTTTCCTGTGTAATTAGAGCTGGACACACAGCTCATGAGAGAGAGGGAGGCAGAGTGTTGCCAGACTGTCCCTCTGGTCCTGCAGCCCTGTGCCACTTGTCCCCAAGCCTTTGCTTTTCAGTAATGGCTGTGGCCAGTGGAATGGCTGGCAGGACATGAGGCTGAGGAGAAGCCCACACCCCCTCATTTGCTGGAGCCTCAGATAGCAGTGAGGGGCTGGGTTTGGAGCAGTGGTCATGGGGGCTGGGCATGAGGCTGGTTTGTCTCCTGGGCCTCCCTCTATGAAATAGCACTGGGCCAGAAGCAGAATGGTGGGCAACTTCCTGAAAGGGCAGCAGGTTGCAGGGGCGTTTTGGAGGAGACAAGCCACAACAAACTATGGTAGGCATGTCACAGGGCATTCTTCTGATTCTTTTCCCATCACTCCATTTATAAAGGCTTTTCAGAACCATGTGAAGCCGGACCACTATAGTGCAGAATCAAGTGGTGGGCCTGGTGTGTGGCCCTGCTCTGCCAGCCCTGGCCTGGACTGAGGAGCAAGCGTGTGCTGGTGTGGGCCTGCCCTCCAGCAGTATGGTTCAGGAGCACACTGGGGTGTGCCTGAAGGTGCAGCTGCTCCTGGGTTCTTGGGCTGTGTTAGTCTGCTGCCTCCTGGGGACAGGCTTTGTGTGAGAGGTCTCCTGCACAGGTGCGCAAGCTGAGATTGTGTGTAGGAGTTGAGGGTGAATCTCGGCTCTCTCAGAGTGGGACCTATGTAAAGACTCCATGGCTCCTGGCCACTTGGGCTTGTGAATGTCCAGTGCCATTGGAGACAGAAGCCAATCCTGCCTGCTCTGGGCCATCCTGACTGAGGCTGTCTGCTCAGCTGCCTGAGCACCAGGTGGTCCCCTCAGAAAGTGGACCCCAGTGCGGGGTGCTGGTGAGATGAGATCACCCTGTTGCCTCCTGGGCACGTCCCAGGTATGCACTTTGGTTGTGCAGGGTCAGAAGGGCAGAAGGAAGCAACCGATGGGGGCAGAGGGGACTGTGCTGCTGCCGCCTACCCCTGGGCCTCTGGTCTCAACTACCTTCCCCAGAGGTTCCTCTCTGCTTTCGTCCTTTGCAGCCAGAGCTCTTACTGGCATATGCTTTGCTGCACATGATCTCGAGGATCTGAGTTTTAAGCTCACACTTCTTTCTGCTGTGTTGCCTGCACTTGCCTATCAGGTCCTGCGTGACGTGGGCTCCTGATCAGTGCCGACATTCCCAGGAACACCCTCAGCAGGTCCCTTGGCTGGCTGACTGGAAGCCTTAGCTTACTCTTTACGTGAGACTTTAAAGTCCTGCCTAGGGGGCCGTCTGTGGGAGGCGGGCATGAGCAGGTCAGGTGGGCTTGGCTGCACCTGGGCACGCTCAATGCTGCTCTGCCCACCTGGCCAAATGCTGCTTAAACATGGACCATGAGCTAGCATGGGACACTGTGTGGGCCTGGGGCCACCCTTGTCCTGGTCTGGAAGAAGGTGTTGTCTGCAGCTCTGATGGTCATGCTGTACTAATGAGCCTGGCTCTATCCAACTTTGTCCCTCCAGGTGCTTCAGGGTGCTCAGCTGATTGCCGTGGCCTCCTCAGACCCTGCCGCAGCCGGAGTGGACGGGTCACCTCTCCAGGGTAGTGATATCCAGGTGCAGTACGTCCAGCTGGCACCAGTGAGTGACCACACGGCCACAGCACAGGTAAGTCTGGCATCCCTCTGGAAAGGATGCCCTCCTATGGACGGCCCGGCTGCCGGCTTCCACAGAGCTCACGTGGCTTAGAGGCTTTCTGTCTGACTTTTTCCTGGAGGGAGGTAGATTACGACTGAAAGGCTCACAGCTCAGACGAAGACACCTTAGGGATTCTGTATTTATAAGTGCTTGGAAACCTGGAGGTGAGAGGTTAGACCTGGCTCAGATCCAGATTTAAAGTGATACTTGAGATGAGGAAAGGCTTATTTGAATTCAGAAGCAAAAATGAAGTTCTGCCCTATTTTCTCCTCCTCAGAGTTCACTTCTGGGGCCCAAGGCCCAGGTCCCCATTCTCCTGAGAGCCCCCTGCCCCTCCTGTCAAGGGTCACACCTCTGTGGGGAAGACCGCCAGGTCAGTCCTCCTGCAGTCCATGGGTTGTGAGTGCTTATGAGCCCAGCCAGTCCCAGCCTGTTTCTCAGTGGCAGGTGGACAGAGAGCTTGCCTCTGGCTGGTGATAGGAACGCAGAAGGCCTGGGGTGGCCCCATATCTGCACCACGCCTGCCTCAGCACACCTTCATCCAGGGGCTGCAATCCTCTGTGGAGCTCCGGAGGCTCCCCCTTCCCCTGGTGCTGGGGACCTGCTCAGTACAGGCTCTGGTCATCTGCTGTGCAGAATTGGGCTCTGCCCTGGGCTGGCCATGCTCAGGCTTCTCCTGGAAGCTGGAAACTGCAGCACCCAACCCAGTATGGGCACCTTTGGGAATGCTGGTGAAGGCTCACTGCTGTGGACATTGGAGGGCCACAGTGCTGCCTGGGCAGGCACTGGGTTGTCCCCCTGCCCGCACCTGTCTCAGGGACCAGTGTGAACCACCAGTGGGAAGCCTGAGCTCCTAGCTTCACTCTCACCTTCTGCAGCCGGCTGGGTGTGTTGGAACTAGCTCTGAGGTTAGGGTATATACCTGCTGCTATGAGAATGACCACCAGTTAGTTCTAAGAGGGCCAGGAGTCTGTCAGAGCAAACAGGCCACTGTGCTATTGCCTGCATCTGAAACCACGCAGGAGCCCCGATGCTGGGGCTGGAGCTTAGACCTCTGGCCTCACTGAGGCTGGGCTGTTCCCATTTGAGGGGCTTTATTTGATTTGACCACAGGTAGTCAGGCAAACCTCTTATCCTTCACTTTGGGAACATGTCTAAGCTCTGCCTCCAGCCTGCCAGCCCTTCTGCAAATTCTGGTCGCAGTTGGTGGGTCTGTTCCCCTCCTCTCTCTCTGTTCCAGAGCTAATAATGATCCACTTGTGTCTCACTGTGACCATCCTTGGGTGTCTACAGCTAAAGCCCCAGACTTCTTAGGGCCTATGCTGGATGTTTGCCCTGAGCCCTGGGGAGAGCAGATCCTTCCTCCTCTGAGGCAGTTGCTGAAGAAGTAGGGCTCGGCAGATCCAAGCAGGTGGCCCAAGGTCAGCCTGGTGTTCAGGCTCTGGAGCCTGAGGGTCTTGGCAGTACCCTAGTGATCTCAGCACTGGGTCTCATGAGTCTCCCAGTTCACAGCAAGACTGCAGTGGGCTGAGTCTGAGAACATGGGTTCCAGTGAAGTGGCTGCTTGCCACTAGGCCTCATAGCCGCGCCATGGGAGCACAGCCAGACGCTGGGCAGGGTGGTCAGCTTTTCCCCCATGGCTGAGCCCACTGGAGATAAACCGAGAAGGAATGTAAGGTGTGACAAAGCACCCCCTTGGGAGGGAGTGTCGGGAGGAGAACCCATAGCAGCTCTCTGTGGCCCACCTGGTGGGGAGGCCCCTCAGTTCCGGCGTGCTGGGTTCCCTTGGTATCCTGCAGCTGCTACAGCCCCTCCACATTCTTTCAATGCTTCCTTGGGTAGCTCAGCTACCTCTGCCTGCAGTGTCTCTGCCTGTGGGCTTTGGGGCAGGTGGCTTCCCAATGGAAAGATTTTCAGTCCCCTGCCTCATCAGCACCCTAAAGTTCTACAGAAACTTGTGGGCCATAGCTTGTGATGGCATCGCCTGGCCTCTGACGCAGGCTTGTTCCTTTCATGATTCCTGCCCAGCCACATAGGGCTTCTGCTGACAGAATGGGTGATAGCTGTGCTGGGTCCTTCCTTATAAAGTAGAAGTCCCTCCCTCTTTTAAGGGAACAGCATGTTGAGTGTCACAAGTCTTTGAAAAGTGCAGCCTTAGACTGTGGTAGGAGTTCTCATGCCAGCTCCCCTGGGGACTTTGGCCTTCTGGTGGTGCTTTGGCTTGTCCTGTCTCCTTCAGCTGCACCTTTGGGTGCACACAGAAGCCTGGTGGTTTACTCCACTAGAGTGTGCTCTGGGCACTGATAGGGAAGACTTAAGTCACTGATAGGGTGAATCTTCCTTGATAGGGTGTGTTGAGAGCCACAGCCAAAGGGGCCCCAGCAAACTTCCAGCTGCCGGCTGATGATCCAGCTGCCAGCAAACTTCCAGTTGCCGGCTGATGATTGGCTCACAGTGGCCCCAGCAACATCTAGCTGATTGGCTTCTCTGCGGTGATGTTCATTGGGCTGTTTCCCTGCCCTTCAGACTGCCAGCTGATGATTGGCTCACAGCAGCCCCAGCAACATCTAGCTGATTGGCTCCTCCACGTAGCTGCTCATTGGGGGACTTCTTTGGCTCTGCCCACGCAACCCAGCCAATCGGCCTCAAGAGCAGGAGGATTGTGGGAGGTGGTGAGGTTGGTGTGTGGGGGAGAGGCTTGTGGAAGCCGGTGGTGGCAGTTGGGCTCTGAGGGTTTTTTCCCTGAGGAGCTGTTTTGTTTGACGTTTGTAGTTCTAAAAATAAAGTTAGTTTCTTTTTGACAAGTGGCTCCTGATTTGTGCCAAGCCAGACTTCGGCAGGGTGAATCTTCCTTATCTTCAGACAAAGCTGTGACATGTGCACAGGTCCTTGATGTAGCTTTGTCTGAAGTGCTTTTCTGAAACGTTGGAGAGCAGTTTGTCGTACCTGAGGCTCTAGGTAAATGTGTCCGGCTAAGTATGCACATTAATTAATCCTATTTATTCCCCAGTACACCCAGGACAAGCGGATGGGGAATTGGCTGTAGCCACCGTGTCCCGAGGGCGTGTGCAGGAGAGGTGGGATGGGCTGGGTCTGTCACTGTTGCTGCCAAGTGCTGATGTGTCCTGGGTGTTTCACTCAAGTCGGGATGATGGCGATGCTGGAGCTCTTTGGAGCTCTGCCTGAGTGTGGTCCACGCTGTGGGAGAAGGTCCTCAGCTGCTTTTTGACAAGGGAGCTGCTGGAACCTGTGCTGGTAGACATTTTTCTAGGAAAGTCCTCCTTTGTTCTTCTTGCAGACGGCCGAGACCCTGCAGCCCACCCTGCAGCCTGAAATGCAGCTTGAACATGGAGCAATCCAGATACAGTGAGGCAGGAGGGACAATCACATCAGGACTGCACTGGCCTGGCTCAGCCGACAGCCTTGGTCTCCACATGCCCTGTTCTCACTCTGACCTGGAAGCGACTGTGTGGATTCTCTGCGGCGCATCCAAAAGCCTCCTCCTGCACAGGGTGCCCTGGCTGTCCCTGCCAAGAGGGCCCTGGTTTGAGTCATGCTGCTGGGTCGGGAAGGGGAGCACAGCACCGAACACGTTGAGCACACTTGGAAAGTCAAGAATGACGATGTTTTGTTTAAACAGCTTTTTTTAATTTGCTATGGTGTTTATAACAAAAAAGAAAATTGGAAAAAAAAAAAAAAAGAAAAACAGTGGCGTAACAGAAGGCTTTTGCTGTGTGCTCTTTTCAGCGCCATGGAGACATGTTTGCAAGAGACGGCTAGCGGTTTTGATGGAAAGATTGCTTACCTACTTTTCTAGGGGGATGCTCTCCCACACACTGTAATTATGCATTTTTAATGAAATAAATTGTATTTATGACCAAGGCAGCTTCAATGCTATTTCACCTTAAGAGATGGTTCACCTGAGAGTGCCTATTTCTGGGGTGGGGTCCTCGCCAGATGCTGTCCCCAGGCCCACACTACTCTGGCAGTCACTGCCCAGGCTCCCACAGTGGTGGCAGGCATTTGGGGACATTCCTGGGAACAGTTGGGAGCCTACTTCAGTTATTGGGGGAGCCTCAGAAGCAAACTGAATTCTACCTCAGCCCAGACATCTTGTTCTTTCAGGAAGGCACCAGCTTGGGAAGTGTGGCCCGGGTGTCCTTGGAGAAAGACTTTCCCACAGGGCTTGCCTCAACATCTGCGGTTTTTGAAAGGCAGAAAAAATAGTTTCAAATAGAAATGCAAGGGGTGATTTGAATTATAGGTGACCAGCAGAATCTGGCCTGCTTCTGCCCACACTGTTCAACAGTCGTGAGCGTGGGGTTTATGAAATCCGACCCAGAACATGGTGCCCAGACCTTCTTCTGGGAAGAGTTCAAGGTTGCCTTCTAAAACTATTGCAACTCTGCCCACTGCACCCTCTCAGGGCTCCTGGGCAGGGTCCTGCCCACCAGGGCACCTGGCCCAGGGCGAAGGCCAGGGCAACTTAGTACAGTCCCTATCCACCTGTGGGAGCTGGGCCTGGGAGGAGAGAAATTGAGGTTCCCAGCTCTGACCTCAGGGAGGCCATGCTCCAGGATTTGAGATGGAGAAGAATCCAAGGCAGAGTCTTCAGGGGAGAGAATCCATGCAGTCTAGGTGGATCCCAGGGAGAATGAAGAACAGAAGGAAGATGGTATTGAGATCCAGAAAATATACCAGGTTGTATGAACCAGAATGAACCCATGCTGAGAGGACACTGAAGACCAGAGAGAGCAGACCAGAGAGTAGAGGGCAGCAGTCCGTGAATGAGAGGAAGCCAGGGTCTGAGAAACAGCTCCCAGCACAAAGCTGGGTCTTTAGCAAACTATTGTTCAGAAATGCTATGAGTGACCCAGCAGTTCCTTCAAGATGACCACCTAGGTGCTGTGGAGACCCCTGAGGTGATATGATTTGCATAAGTAGTCTTCCCCAAAAGCTCATGGGTGAGCTGATGTAAGAAGTTTCACAGGTGAAATGATTAGTTTTTGGAGCCCTAAGCTCATTGTCACTGGGTTAATCCACCTGAGTGAATTAACTGGGTGGTAACTGGAGGCAGGTAGGGTGTGATGGGAGGAAGTTGGTCACTGGGGCCATGTCTTTGGGGTTCACCTCTGTCCCTGGTGAGTGAGGCACATGCACCTGCTTGCCTCTGCCCTCTCTCTCCTCCTGGCTGTCATGAACTGATAAATTTCCTCTGCCACGCTCTTCCAGAGTCATGGAGCCAGCCAGTCATGGACTGAATGTCTAAAACCATGAACCAAAATAAACTTCTTCTTTTCTAAATTGTTCTTGTCATGTCTTTTGGTCACAGCAATGAAAAGCAGACTAAAACAGAAACTGATAACCCAGAAATGGGTTTATTGCCATGACTAACCTGACCATTTTGAACTGGTTTGTGGAAGAAACGTGGAAAAGTTCGGAGGTACAGGCTGGAGAGGACTTAGAGCTTAGTGGGTGATTCTGGAGGATGCTCAGGAGACCAGAATGCCCACAAGACTGTGGGCAGTGAAGACTGAGCTCATGAAGCTTCAGAGGAGAAAGACGACTCTTGGAAACTGGACTGGATGCCATTCATGTTACATTCTGCCAAAAAGTTGTCTACTTTTGCTCATGTCCTGAGACTTGATGTGAAACTGAATTCAAAGTTAATGGACTAATTAATTTGGTAGGAGAAATTTCAAGGCAGCACAGCATTCAGAGGGTGGCATGGGTATGGCTGGTGGCTTTTAGCAAGTGTACTGTGATAATTGGGAGCAGAAAGAGTTGAAAAACTTGCAGTTTGGCCTTGTGTGTAAAATGAGGGCCAAAGAAGGTGGTGGTGTTGAAGAGATTACAACCACTAAAGAGATGCTAAGTACTTCACACAGACATCACAGGAAAGGTGACTTGAGGCATCTCACAAACTGGCATGACCACATCCATCTCGGGCTCAGGTGTCAAAGTTGTTTTGAGAAGAACCCACTGGGGCAGCACACCTGCACAGTGGCCTAGGAAGCTGTCTCACCACACTCAGCTGTCCAGGCACTCATGCTGCTGCGGCCATGTCCCAGGAGGCTTGGCTACTGCTTGAGATGGTGGGAGACCTCGGTGGCAGCCATGTGGTGCTGGTTCTGCAGGATTGCAGAATGCTGGATTTAGGGGGTATGGGACTTCCACTGAGATTTCAATAGGAAGACCAAAGAGGCCAGGGACAAGGTAGCAGTGTTGGAGTCCCTGCAGGCAGCCCCTGAGAGGGCAGTGCATGAAGATGGGAGAAGGAACTTGAAGCTGCTGTGGAGACCCCTGAGACTAAGAGATGCCAGTAATGAGGGACCCCTGCTGTGGAAAGCTGCAGGAATGAGACAGACCAGCCACAGGAGAGGTCACGTGGGCTGCAACCAGCAAGATCACGGGGAAGAGCTGCACAAGCCCGTGGAGAGATCCTCCCGATGCCAGGATCTCCAGGTGCTGGACGCGGAGCTGCGGGATTTGTTGGCCCAGCTAGATTTCAGTCTTGCTTTGGTCTTACCCCTTTTCTCTGCGCCCCTCCTTCTCCCTTGTGGAGTAGAAATGTTTCCTCTGTGCCTTTATATGGATACATGTAGCTGATTTTGATTTTAACAGAGAACATCCATGAGTTGGCCTGGAGTCTCATGAGATTTTGGAGGTAGATTTTGGCAATGCTGGAACTGTCAGACTGTGGAGTCTTGGAAATGGAATAATTGTATTTTGCATTGTGTGATGGGCATGAGCTTTTGAGGACCATGGTGGAATATTATGGTTTATATAACGGGTGATCCCCCAAATGCTCATGTGTAAGACAAAGAACATTCGAGGTGAAATGATTGGATTAGCAGATCTGTGCCCCAGTCAGTGAATTAATCCACTTGAATGGATGAACTGGGTGGTAACTGTAGGCAGGCCAGGGAGGGGGGTTGCCTTTGGGGTTTACCTTTTGCTCCTGGAGGATGAGAGCTCTGCCTCTTGCTGTTGTGGACTAGGGTTTCCTCTACCACGCTCTTCCACTGTGATGTTCGGCCTCACCTCGGGCCCAGAGCAACAGGGCGGCGACCATGGTGGGCTCCTCTGAAACCATGAGCCCAAACAAGCTTCTCCTCCTCTGAGTCGTTCTTGTCGTGTCTTTTGGCCACAGCAGGGAAAGGCCGACTAGAACACAGGGGACTGAAATGCCCCTCCCACACACCTGTATGTGAGTGCGCACAGCAGCGTTATGCATGACGGCCAAGAGGTGGGGAGGGCCCAGGCGTCCGGCAGGTGCTGGAGAAACCATGCGGAGTGTTGTCTGACAGGGAGGGAGGCAGCACTGACACGCATGGAGCTGGGGTGAAGTCGCAGAGGGGCCTCTCGGTGCCCAGAAGAGGGTGCAGAAGGCCACCCTGTGTGACTGCACTTGCATGGAACGCCAGGCAGCAGACTAGTGCTGCGGGGCCTAGATGGGGTATCGGCTGTCGTCTTTGGGTGGTGAGAGCATCCTGGAAGTAGATAGCAGTGATGTTCACACGACCCTGTTCACTTTTACAGGGTGAATGCTTTTGGTGTATGAAATTATATCTCAAAGTTAAAAAAAATGAAGTCGATGACTTTTTTTTTAAATAAAAAATTGAGCCTCATGTGATAACACACATCTATAATCCCAGTGACTCAGGAAGCTGAGGCAGGAGGATCACAAGTTCAAGGCCAACCTCAGCAACTTGGCAAGGTCCTAAACAACTTAGTAAGACCTGTCCCAAAGTAATAATAACATAAAGGATTTGGGATGTGACTCGGTGGTTAAGTGCTTGAGTTCTAAAAAGAAAGAACAAAAGAAATTGAGGTATGGCTTGCCGAAGATACTGCCTATAAAGGACCTTCTGGGGAATTCTCTTTGAAGCAGGGAATATGCGTCCAGAACGGATTCTTGGAACAAGAAGGAATGGCTGGACGAACAGAAGAGAAGTGTGGATGAATCCAAGGGGTCTTTATAAAATCGACTCATTGAAATGTAAAAAAACAGTGGAAAACCCTTAAAATGTATAAGAAGAGAGGTAAATTATTTTAAAAGCTTTCACTGCCCTGGAGAGAACAATGTCAGGACTTCAGTTTCAATATCTGACGAATGTCTAGAAACAGCATGTGAAAATCTGCGAAGGTGTCAAATACGTGGGTGAGGGAGCGCAGGTGCGAGTGCAGGTGCGAGCTCAGGTGTGCCCACTCGCCCTCCTCTCCAGTGGGCAGCACTGAAGTCAGCCTTCGCCAGACCATCAGTCAAGACTGCGGATGTCAGGGGAGGAGTCCTGTAGAGTGTTCCCTGAACAAGTGGAATCAAGGTGAAAGCTGGGGAGAAAAAGCTGTGTTTGAAAACTAAGTAGCACACTTAAGTAACTCAAAGGTCAGATGGGTAAAATTGGGCTCAGTGTGGGTGCTTCCCCAGCTCCTGCACAAAAGGAAACATGGACAGGAAGGTATCTTTAATTGAGTGACAAACACACGACAGGAAGACTTAAAGGTAAGTGGAGATGAGCGAGGAGAGCAAAACATCAAGTGCAGTCTCAGAACTGGAGTTGGCTCAAAGAGCCAGGGACGGGGATGCAGGCACAGGCCGCCCGAGTCACCACGCAGCCTCCCGACAACAAGGCCCAGGCTGTTCTGAAACGCCACTTCCACCAGTCCACCCACAGGCTGCTGGGAGAACACCTTTTGCAAACCAGCTGCAGGGAGAGGGAGCGGTCTCAGATGCCCTGTCTTTAGGAAGGCTCACCTGAACTTGAGGTCTTGGCCATGGAAGAGAAGCCCCGGCTCCAGGACTGCCAGTGTGGGGAATGTCGAGAAGCAAGCACCGTTCAGGCTTCCCTGGGGCCGTGGTGGCAAAGTGCACTTTCGCCTTGCCTCCCGAGGCAGTGCCTGGCCAGGGTGACTTGGAGAGGAAAGAAGACAGTCTCCAGCCTCTTGACGGTCCTAAGCCCTCGGAAACCAAAGGCGAAAATGGTGGCATTTTGTGATGCTGGCGCTGGCAGGTGGTGACTGGATGGGACTGGGCTCAGGGCTGCAGCAAGGCTGTGTGTGATCTTAAACGTCAATTGGCACAGTTCGCCATATTAACACCACATGGTCATCTTAGGAAACAGAAAAATAATGTGTAAAGTTCAAAATCCACTCACGACTAAGGGAAGCTTGAGCAAACTTAGAAAGGAACTTCCTTGGGCTGATGCAAGGTAACCTTCAGACCCTCAGACAGACACCCCCTTGGCTGTGGGTGGGAGGCGAGAGATGGATGGACAGGATACCCAGAGCCTCGGCTCCACAGGACAGCAGAAATGCATTGCTGAGCCAAGACAAGGGGTCATGAAGCCAGAAATGAAGCGCCAGTGTCTGCAGAGGTGGTGGGTGTGTGAGAGGAACCCCAGCCTGCCAGGGCACAGCTGCTGGCCACAACCATCACATGCATCAGTCACTCTCCAGCTGCCAGGAACAAACATCAACACAAGTGCCGTTTCTCACACACTCAGGAGTGCCCTGTGTAGAAACAGGTCTGACAGACGGTGTCAGACCAATGTTGAAGGGAAGTGAAGAAAACCTAAGAAAAGGGAGGCTGTGGTCAGTTTGGGCATCGAGAGCTGGGCTCTGCAGAGGCCCGTCCTCCTGAGGGGTACGCCCAGCGTGATTTCCATCAGTGCCGCAGGGGCTCTGTGGCAGTGGACATGCTTGTCCAGTAACGTACTCGAGCTTGCAGAGGACCAAGAATGTAGACTCTGTGCCACCGGGACGCAGGCAGTGTGAGGTAGTGAGAAGGACATGGCCGAGCAGACTGAAGAGGTGGTGGCCGCCACCGCAGGTGACCCATGGTCTGCGGGAGGGTCGCGAGGCCCACCGGTGCTGGGCCGGAGAGACCCATGGTCTGCAGGAGGGTGGCGAGGCCCACCGGTGCTGGGCCGAGCCTCACACTGCAGAAGTCGGCTAGGGGGCCAGCTGTGCTTGGAGTATCAGGAGACGTGCCGGAGGCACCAAGGCCACTCTGCTCTGGCCTGGGGGAGGGCACAGTCCTCCTAACTGGACACAAGGTGTCCACTCTAAAGGCGAGGATTGGCAAGGTGGGGATGACTATGAATTTCACTTGCTCAGGACTGAGGTTGGAGGGAGCCATCCCCTGGACAAGCATAGGACTCCCCCAGGAATCTACCAAGAACCCCAGATGAGGACTCCGCGTTCAAGATGGACCAGGCACAGGGTTCTTCTAGGAAGCAGCAGAGGGAATGGGGTGGAGGCCCAGGCAGGGTCACGGCTCTGACCTCCCAATCATGTTGAGAAGTGAGGGTCACAACCACTACTTGTTCGCTGCTGGTGTTGTCTCCCACAACAGCAAAATGGCAAAGGACAGACACTGACCAGGAGGATTTCCGAGGGGCCAATAAGCATCTGGGGAAGGGCTCACCCTCTCTGGTTACACGGAAACCACCACGAGGCCGCCAGAGTCACTAGGGTCCGAGGGACCCAGGCTGCAGAGGGACATGGACAGCTGGGCCCCGCCCTGAGGGGGTGAGGGATGTGGACGGCGGGGCCCCGCACAGTGACAGGCTGCGAGGAGGTCTGGAGGGCGGTGTGGTGCCTCTGAGGGTGGTGGCCGGCGCAGAGCTTTGGAGACACGGGTGGCCCTCACAGCTGGTCACTCTCAGATGCTGCTCTTCCCATGGGACATGCCTTGTGGGAAGGGCCCAGCCACCCTCATGGGTCACACAGATGGGTCACGTGTAGTGTAGAGCAGACACCATGACCCATTTGTGCCCATCTCACACAGGCAGCGTTGTGGCTGCACTGGACTGGGCAGTGGACAGCGGGAGGGATGGTGCTTGGCTTGTCCTGGGCTCTGCCGTGTGGGGAGGCGTGTGGTGCCTGCACACTGCTGTCATTCTACAGGTTTTTAACTGCCCAGAGGTACACAAGATGGCAGAAGCTGCCACCCGCATGGCAGCAGGAAGGTGACCCCAGATGGGGGGTATGGGAGGAGCAGAGGAGGTGGCGCATATGTGGGTGCCCTTAGGAATCGGCCATGTTAAAGATATGACTTCCTGGGGTCCTAAGAGGAGGAAGGTGGAAGCAGGTGAGACCCAGGAGCCCTTGAGGGCACCCTAGGCAGGAAGCTCATAGGCCACCCCAGGCCGCAAGCCGCAAGCCTTCCCACAGGGTGCTGGGCACAGGGTATAACCAACCAAGAAGGGGGAAGCCACAGCGAGAAGTCCCTGGCCGTCCAGAAGAGGGCTGGGAGGGAAAGGGGCACAGCATGGGGGTGTCTCTGCTGGTAGTGCTGACGGCACCCTGCAGGGACAAGGACAATGTACCAGCAGTCTGGGGACCCTGGGGATGGCTCCAGAGGGGGCAACTCCTGGGCTGCTACTGACTCAGTGGTGGTGACTGGATGAATGGGCACTGGGCCCCTGTGGACCTCACCATGTGGGTTGGGTCCCTTGGGGCTGCCGCTCAGCTCCTGTCACTGGGCTGCCCAGTGGGTGCAAGCATGGATGCTGGGAAGGCTCTCGGGCTACACCCAGCAGTGCGAAACCCGGCATCCAGCAGGTAGCCAGCGTGGACCCCGAGAGGAGGGACCGGGGAGAAACAGAAATCCACAGGCAGCACGTGGCTCGAGCAGGAAAGGCCCAGGACACAGGAGGGGGAGGCACACCTCACCGCGCTCCGCAAGGGGGCCCACCCTTCAGCTTCACAGCCGGGATCAGTGGGGAGAGAGCCACAGTGGTCTCGCCCAGACGTGAGTTTCAATCCCACGACACGCAGACCAGCCTGCTAACTGGCTGCTGCTGGGGGTGGCTGCGGGTCCTGTCGGATTCGGGACTCTCGTGAGCTCCCTCAGCAACAGCAGTCACTGGTCTAATCATCAAAGCCATTGAAGTCCTCATAGAGACTACGGCAGTCAGATGGCATTCTGTGTGACTCCACCTGTCAATGGAGCAGAGCAGGAGGTCACGTGACCATCCGGGCAGAAGCAGGTTCTGAGTGAAAACGCAAGGCATAGAAGTGGGGACAGGGCGGTGGCAAGTTCAAGGCCAGCCTGGGCCTTTAAAATAAGGAAATCAAAAGGGCTGGGGTGTGCTCAGTGGTCTGCACTGCAGGCTCAACCCCCAGGACTCAAGGGGACAAAACAAAAGGAGGTTAAGGGTCCTAGAAATGAAAGGCCGTCCTCAGCCACCAGCACAACCCCGAGGCCCCAGTGCTCACCTTGCTCCCACTCAGGGAAAAGCCCCCTCCCCAGGAGCCACAGGAAGAGAAGGCAGGGCCCAAGCCCTGGGCACGGAGGGGGGAGACTCATCACTTGCAGATGGAGATTCCAAACATGAAACCCAAAGTAACTCCAAACACAGATGGAAGTGTTGAAAGTACTCAGCAAGGTTTGGGGATCAAAATTACACAGGATATCACTGTGCCCCATTTCCTACCAGCAGTGTTCAAAGTGAAGCTGTAAAAAGTCATTCATTAAAATAGCATTAAACCATATCTAAAGCATCAAGAATAATCAAAATGAAGGTGAGTATGATGCTCACGTGAAAACCACAAGACTAAGCCCTGGAGGGCTGCCGAGAGTTCAGGCCACAGAGAACCGCAGCCTCCTTCTTGTTTGGCCCCTGGCCACTCATTCCACCAGGAAGGAGCTGGGACTGGTCACCCCTTGGACAGGCCCCTGCTCCTTGTACCCCCACTGCCTGGTGCTCACCTAGACAAAGCCAAGAGCTTTGCCTTTCCTGTGAGCTGGGAGAGAATGTTGGACTGGCTGCATTTTTGCCACTCGACCTTCCATGCCAGTTCCCCCTCTGCCTGGCCGCCCACCCGTTGGCTTCCCCTCGGTCTTGACCCTGTTACATCACCCCAGCCCCTTCCACTCGTGATGATGGTGACCATTCACCCACTGCATCAGAAGAGAAGTGCTACACGCCCCCACCACACCCACTTAGCCTCCTGCCTCATCACCATCCTCCGTGCCCCCTCTGCACCTGTGGTGCCAGTTGTCCTCTGCCCCCCCAAGCTGGAAGCAGGCAGGGCATGCCACGGGACAATGGTGAGAGAGGGCCCTTGGGCCACCTGCAGCAGATAGGATGGGAACAGGGAGGAATGTGCATGCCCTGGGCCTGGCAATGTGCAGGGGCAGTGGCCAGCAGAGGTGTGGGGCCACAGTGGTTGCCCACCTCCATTTCTGGTCCCCTGAAATCGATTAGATCTTGGCTGCATCTAGTGCCCATCTAGTGAGGATGGATGGTTGGGCACTGTGTCCCCATTGGTTTTATCTGAAGCCAACAGAACCCAGCAGCCTTGAGATGGCAAGTGAGCATGCAGTTCCTCAGCAAGGGGACTGTGGTGGAGCTGCACTCTTCTGCACAGGGGGAGGGCAGCAGCCCAGGTGAGGAGGGCTTCTGAGAGGGATGGGGTTCCCGGCCTGGGAGGCAGGCGCAGAGCATCTGCCCCCGGACAGAGCCAGCAGCTTCACTGTCACCCCATGGCTGTCTGATGTGCTTTGGGTCTAGATTGTCCCCTGAAGGCTCATGAGCTGAAAGCCTGGTCCCCAGTGCAGCAGTGCCCAGAGGTGGGCCTGGGAAGTGACGGGGCCACAGGGCTCTGACCTCATCAGCCGGCTAATCCACTGAAGGCTTCGTGGACCACAGAGGCGAGGAAGTGGTATGCTGGTGGGTGTTCTCGTCTGACTCTGCTTCTCTGCTTCTCTGCTTCTCGGCTGCCGTGAGCCTGGCAGTTCTGCTCCACCCTCTGGCCCCCTGCTCTGCCCCCAGGCCCATGACAGTGGAATTGGCCAAACATGAACAGAAAACTCTGGAACCATGAGCTAAGTGAACCTTTCTGCCCAAAGCTGTTCATGTCAGGTGTTCTGGTCACAGTGATGGACAGCTGACACATGTTATGACCTTTCTGTGGCCAGCCCCGGCCCCAGGGCTGTCTTTTCAGTGAACCTGGCTGTGGGAGGTGCTGGCAGGTCAGCGTAGGGCTTCCCCTCACCGCAGGACCCTCATCTCTTCCTAGCTCTTAGCCCTCTCAGGCCCTTGTGGTGTGCCTGGAGGACAGAAGCGTAGAGTTGCAGCCTGGAGCTGGGTGCTGGACCCATGGGCATTCCCCGTTGTGCCTGGTCACATTGTGGCATACAAGGGGTCACAGCCTGCTCGTGGATGAGCGACTGCTTTGTGTTACCCTGGGAAGAGTCAGGTGATGTCCAAGCAGAGGGCAGAGGCTGGTGTAAGCAATACAGTCACTGTGCAGTTCTCCGAGTGGTGCTGAGCGCTTGGAGGTGACTGAGAGGAGCGGCAGGATGGGCATTTCACCTGGCCACAGGCCTGAGGCAGAGGCTGGAGGCCAGAGACCGCTCAGCCCTGCTGCTTGGAGCAGTGTGACCCCAGCTTTGTACTTACTCTTGGTCACCAGCTGAGGGCATCTCTGGGCAGCACTCCACAGCCCTGGGTCTCATGGCCCTGACCAAGTCCTTCCATCTGGCCCTCTGCCTGTTGGCCTGGTGACCACAGCTCAGATCCATAGGACCTCAGTCCCCCAAGCCTCAGGTCTGACCCTCCTACTAGACGCCAGCTCTGCCTGTTGTGAGGCAAGCAGCCCTGCAGCCCTGCCCAGGGGACAGAGCTGCAGGGTGCCTGGTGGATCTAGGGCTCCTGTGGTCGGACAGCAGAAGGGAGCGAGAGGAGGGGGGAGACGAGGCAGAGCCAGGCCTGGCAGTGTCCCTGGTGTGGGGCCAGTCCTGGCCTGGCTGGGGAGTCGTGCACTGGAGCTGGCAGGGCTGCCCTCCAGCTGCAGCAGGACTCTGCCCCGTGCCCACCCACGCCCCCTGCCCCACAGCAGCTGCAGGACCCGTGTCCCGCTGCACCCGCCAACAGGTCTTTACCAGAGTGCCACTGTGGTTGACTTCCTGGGTGAGAGAGAATGGTTCTCAGGGTGGGAAACCTTACACCACTGTTCATTTGAGCTGTAAAAGGAAAAATCAGCCTCACCTTCGGCTGTAGCTTCACTCCGGACTCTCCCGGGCCAGAAGGTGACCCCGGGAGGAGCACCCAGTGATGAGGCGGAGGCGGTCCCTGCCCTCAGGTCCTCGGCACAGAAGCGCTTTGAGAGTAGGTAGTAGCCATGGGAATCCTCCCGTTGCTGCGTCAGAGGGTGGAAGCACTGGGCCCAGCCCGGCCACCTCACCTGGGGGACCACGCTCCCCTGATGGGTTTTGCAGCTCCCTGGCCTGTGGCCCTCACCCCTGCGGGGTCCTGCCTGGCTGACCTCAGCTGACCCCAGCTATGGCCACTTCTCCCCAAAGGCAGGTGGGCACAGCTGGAAACCGGCCTGGTCCTGGAAGGCAAGGGCTTTGGGCGGCAGCTGTCACTAGCTCCTTCTTACACCTCCGGCAGAGCCAGGGACAGTGGGCCGTGCTTTCTGTGAGTCACCTCCGAGAACCCTGGCTGGCCTCGTGAGCAGGTGCTCATCATGACTACCCTGTCTTCTAGCGGGGGAGGGGCAGAGACACAGTGTTGAGGCCACACATGCAAAATCACACAGCACTGCCACCTTCAAATCCACACTGTCCCACCCCCTACCCACCAGTGTCTCCTGTCAGCACAGTCCCCTGGGCGAGCCATCCAGGTCCCCACAAGGGTTAATCCTGTGGGGACACAGCTGCTGCCAGTCTCCTGAAATACTTTTGCACATGGTCTGGTCTGACTGTGCCCGAGAAGGCTCAGGAGGAAAATCGCTTACATAATCTCCCTTCGTCCCTGACACTCTCTCTCCCCCTGTTTGCAACACCAGTGAGCAGACGCCAGGAAATTCTGAGGCCTCCCCTCCACCCGGCAGTGTGCGCCGTGGGCCCCGCCTCACCTGTGGGCCTGCAGCCCTCTGCTTCCCCTCCAGCAGTGCAGGCCATGCCCCAGGGGCCAGGGAGGCCTGGTGCAGACCCCTCAGCTCATGACCGGAGGCACCCAGAGAAGCCCAGGGCCTTTCTCACTGTTGGGAGGTGGCGAGGTGACCTGCATTTCAAGTCCCAGTTCCTGCCCAGCACCTGAGGTGGCTCCACTTCTGTGTGTGTGACCCTCCCACTCCCTGCACTAGTTCCCAGCAGTCCACAGCTTAAGGCCGCCCCAGACTTTTCAAAGGAGCCCAGCATCCTCTGTCCTCCTATGGGGGCTGGGGCCAGCTGGGCCAGCAGCTTCTGTGGAGGAGGGAGACTTTTTTCCAGAGCAGCAGGAAGCTGAGCGGGGGCCAGGAAGGTTCCAGCTGCGCGGCTGGGGATGGACCTCGCCTGCTCTCAAAACCCATTTCCCTTTCTGCAGAATTCAGGGATTAGATCTTGACCCAGGCAGCATCAGATGCCTCGTACCACCTCCTCCAGCCCAGAGTCGATGTGCTCCGGGCTGGGGGGCTGCCGGCAGAAGTCACCCAGAGCCCCGAGGTCTCAAGGAGCAGCTGCTCAGGCCCGGCTTCCTCCTCTGCTTCCCCGTCACCTTCCCCTCCTGTCCCTGGCAGCTATAACACACCTGGGACCAGCCAGGACAGCAGAGCTAGGGACACGTGTTGGGTTTGGTGGGGTATGTTGTGGGGTTCACTGTCTTTCCCAGCAGAGAGGCCATTGCTTGCATCCTGGGTGTAGAAATAGCTCCCCAAAGATTCCCATCACTCACGGGGCTAAGTGGTGAGCCGAGCACTCTTTGGTGACACTCACCAGCACGCTCCCTGTGCCAGGGCCCCCATGCGTGGTTTTGGGTTCCTGACCTTGGAAGGAGCCCACACAACCTGGAGTTTTCTGGGTCTGGTCACTGACTCCCTGATTTCTCAGACAAAGGGTTCAAGGCTTCCAGCCCTCTTGGTTGGAGGACACAGAGGGGAGGGAGGAGCAGACACTGGGACACAGGCCCTGGTTCTGTTGGGGAGCAAGCACTTCTCTGTTCCATGGGCCTCGGGTCCTTCCAGCTGCTGTGTGCTTGGGTAAGTGACACGGTGCCCCTGCCCCAAGAATGAATGGGTCATGGCCTGTCTGAGCCCCAGGAACCTGGAGCTGTGCCCTGACAGTAGGAAATGCCCAGTTCCCTCCTGGGGTGGGTCTGCCACAGGGCATAGGCCCAGAGCCCTGCCAGCCCCTACCTAGCCCCTGAGGCCTCCCCATTTCTGCATGTGTCCTCCCCTGCCTGGGTGGCCAGACTATCAGGATGAGGATCTCCATGGGGCTGGGCCGCATGGCCACCCTGTGAGGACCTCCGGGTGTGACCACAGAGGCCTGCTGGCTCCTGCCCAGGCTGAGTGGGTGCAGGTTCTCCCTAGTTCCAGGCTCCCTCTGCCTCAGGGCCGGGGAGAGCACTCATGCCCCACCCAACTGGGAGGCCAGGCCACTCCAGGATTCCCCAAGGGGCCCCAGCTTCCTCCCGGCCTTTGCTCTGTGTCTGCAATTGGGGATTTTAAGAATCATTTCAGCACGGTGGGCGGTGGGCGTAGTGGACACCAGGCCCAGGCTGCTGAGAGAAAGCTGTGTTCTGCTCTCTTCTGATGGGCTCATGGGGAGACAAGGACAGGCCTTGCCCTCCGCGTGCAGGAGGACCCAGGGATTCTTGCCCCACCCAGGGGACAGTGGCAGTGTCTGAAGATGTTTAAGGCTGTCACAGCTGGGTCAGATTGCTACTGGCAAGTGGAGGCAGAACCAGGGATCTGAGAGCCATAGTGGGGGGAGGGGGAGGAAAGTCCTGGAGCACCACCGCCCAGGAGAGGTGGCACCCCAGGCACGGCTGGCTTCCCGCCACGTGGCTGCCCTTCCTTTCCTTTCTGGGACTTGAGCATTGGGGCAGGTGGAAGAGCCAAGGAGCTACCACCAGGTTCATTCTGGACAACCTGACCTGCAGGTTTTTGTGCCATATTGATGGCCCAGCTCTGGGACCCCAGGGGCAATGCTCTCTGCTCCAAGGAGCCGGGAAAGGGCCCAAACCTGAAGGGTCAGTCTAGCCAACGCCCCACAGCCCGGCTGTCCCTCTGCTGCTATGGTGCATCTTGTTCTCTTCACCTCCATCAGTCGATTGGTCGGTGGGGAGAGAAACCTGTGGCCTCCACCACCCTCAGCTGCCCTGACTTAGGCTCTCACCGGCAAATCCACCCCTTCCTTTCTCCACTGGCTGCAGCTTCTGGGGCTTTGGGTGGAGGAGATGGCTGCAGGTCAATGGCTGCCCGAAGGCTCAGGCCAGGGGATGGAGAGCCCAGCAGGCGGGTAACAAGTTGCTTGGTGACAGCAGCCTGGATGTTTCAGTCTGACCTGCACCATGGCCGTGTGAGGCCTCACTCAGCTCTCTGCCACGTGGCTGCTTGACGGGCAGGTCAGCCCTCCTGATGGCCAACTCGCATCCACCACTTGGGAGCGGAGTCTGGTTCTCAGCTTTTCCCAGAGTTGGACACGCTGTTGCCTTGGGGCACACTCTGCCCCACAGAGGAAGAGGTGTTGTCCAAAATGTCCTCACACAGTCCTTGGGCTCCAGCTAAACCCCAGCAGGGTCTGGAGACACCAGCAGCTTAGAACGTGCTAGTGTGGCCAGGGGCTGTGATCCCCACTCCGCACGGGGCTGGGCACCAGGAGGAGCAAAGCTACCCCAGGGCCTCGAGACCTGCAGCGGAGTGCAGAGCCACTGAGTCGGGCCACCCTGTGGGATCCCCACCAGCCTCTGTCACAAAATGGAAATGGAACCAATGAGCGTTGTGGCTGTGAGGTCCTCGGGAGGCTGTCCTCCCGGTGGCCTTGGGAGCTGGCCACCTGACTGGCTTTGTGACGACTGTGTTTTGCTGAGGGAGAAGCATCAACGTCACCGAGGACAGGGCTTCCTGTGGACTTCTGGGGTCTGCCCGTGTCCCACTGGGCTTTTGGTCGTGCAGAACTCAGGGACTCTGAGGGGTCAAGGTCAAGCCAGCTTCAGCTCGACATCCAGGGCTGGCGCGGCCCCCAGGTGAAATGAGGATGGCCTCCATGGCCAGGCTCCTGTGAGGCCAGCAGGCGGAAGCTGGTCCCTTCCGAGGTGGGAAGTGTGAGGCCTTGAGTGCCCGCACACAGTGGCCTGAGGTGGACCTTGAGGACACGTGGGGAGGGAGAGGGGCCGGGACCAGGGCGCACGGCCTAGGACCTGTTCACCAGAGCAGGCAGATGCACCCCAGGCTCACAGGTCCTGGGGCCAGGGGGCGGCTGCTTGGAGGGTACAGGCTCTCCTTTGGGGGTGAAGGAAGTGGTCCCCACCATGTAGAGGCGATGGTGCAACCTGCACTGGATGCTGCCAAGTCAGGCTTCCACGTGTGGATTTGTGTTAACCGAGTTTCACCTCCACTAAGGCACAGACGGGAGAGCCCCAGAGGACCACATAGTGTAGATGTGGGTCCTGGCCGTTGTCCTCCCTGGGCCTCTGGAGGGGTGGCATGTGCCTCTGGACCTCGTGCCTCTGGGCCCGGGCACCAAGAGGAAGCTACAGGTGCAGAACAGGAGGGGTCCCCCTCCATGGGACTCACGTGCTCAGCTCTGTCCCCCAGGCTGGGTCGGCTCACTTTGGCTGGCAGGTAGGGGGATGTATGTTCCCGACCACAGTGTGGGATCCTTTCTAGAAGTTTCCAGGAAGCCAGAGCCAGTTTTTGCTGAGGCGTGAAGGATGCGGTTTCTTAGCTGTGATGGTGGGCTTGCTCCCCCTAGCTTCCCGTATGGGGCTGTGTGCCCAGGCAGGGCACAGGGGCTGCGGGAGCCCGCAGGATGTGGGGGAGCTGGACTGTCAGCCTGGATGGGAAGATGAGAGAGGAGACAGGGAAGTGGAAAGGAGAGAAACTTCAAAGGAAAATCCAGCAAGTGAGGAGAAGTGAGGGAGAGGTCAGGATTGTAAAAGTTACATGCTTATTATAGGAAGGTTATAAAAGTTATGTGCTTATTATGGAAGCGTCAAAAACAGAAACGTCGGAAGAAGAGGAAGACCATGATTCTGCCAGGGGACATAGCCAAGAGGAACGTCGGGTGTGTTGTGGCTCCAAGTGCCAGTTGCTGCCATCTTGTCCTCATGTGCCCCCAAGTCTCTCCGTGTGGCTCAGGAGCTACTTATAGGATAAATCTTGGCCGTGACTGAGCTCCCATGACTCAGTTTCCCTGGGAGTGCAATGGGCAGAGTGGGCTGCCCAGGGGCTTGAGGAAGGCAGGATGTGGGTCCTGCTGCCCCATGCCCCGTGGCAGCCAGCCCCCTGACGAGCTTCTCCCATGTGGGCAGGTGGCTGCAGCTGAGCAGACTCAGGCCTGAAAGGGCCAAGACTGGGGAGGCTCCCCCTGGGGAGCAAGGGGTGAGGGAACCCTGCAGCAGCCCTGCCTCCCTCTCAGGGGCCCACAGAAGGTGGCCGCAGACAGGAGGGCTCTCGTCTCCCACAAGGGCCTGTGCGTCTCTGCTCTCAGGGGTGCACCCTGCCTGAAGAAAGCCGGCGAGCAGGAACGCAGGGAGGCGAGGACAGCCTTGCCCTGGGAGAGCAGCGGGCTGTGCGCCCTGACGGGCAAGATGGACCCTTCTGGATCCCTCTGAACCGGGCAGAGCAGGGGTGTGGAGGGGAGAGGGCATCCAGGCTGCCTGGAACTTGAGACTTCCCCGCCAGAGCCAGCCTGAGCAAACAGCCGGAGACGTGAACTGAACACACAGAAGCTGGGGGCACCTGGGACCTGTGGCTGTTCTGCTGCGGGCGTAGGTCACAGAGGAGGGCACGCATGGGACACTGCTGCTCCAGGGTAAGTGCGGTGTCTGTGAGGGCACTGGCCTCTGGGCGGCCAGAAGAAAGGTTTTCATTAGGAGCTTGGGTTGGTGCAAGCAGGGCAGTCCATGCTTCTGTGATGAATGCTCCCAGACTCGCAGGAAGGTCATGCAACACAATCTGGAAACAGCTTCGAGGCAAAACAAAGTATTTTGTTTTCCTATTGAAAATTCCAGTTGCTGGACCAGAGGCCAGGACTCGACAGGCGAACTCACGCAGTGGGAGCAGAGTCCGCTAGCTCTGATCTGTCATGCTCAAGGAGGCTCCTGGGTCAATCAACGCTCTCTGCTGGTGGCTCCTGTTGTTCTACCCTTTCTGTGACATGTCCCAGGTGGCAGGCTTATCTCTCAGTGGACGTGGGGGACATGCCACGCACAAACCCGATTAGCTGTACATTCTGTTAAATGTGCGTCTCACGATGGCTCTTTGGACAAAGTAGGGAGGCGGCAGGCAGCAGGGGGCTGGGGTGCCACGACCGTCTGGGACAGACAGCGGGCAGTTGTCCATGTCTGTCTGAAGCATGCGCTGCTGATAACAGCCGTTTCGTGATATTTAAAAGCCCTGGTCTTCTTGTGACCCTTCTACTTGGACACAGTTCAAAGCAGCCCCTTCCTGGCCTGGTTCCCATTTCAAAGTTTGGCAGTGAACGCCGAGACAATCGCATTGACTTCCTGAAACTCCTGGGAAGTCACCAGAGGCAGGAGACATAGCCAGGGAGCCTTCTCAGGTCCATCTGAAGGTGCGCCTTGGCCTGTCACAACAGGAAAGATGGCGGCCAGCCTACTCGTGACGGTCTAAGCCGGGGCTCGGGATGGACAGAAGGCAGAAATGGACAGGGCCGCTAACTGCCGCTCTCAGAAGTCACACTGCTCCCCCAGTGTTGTCCACTGAGTGGGGAGATCTGGTGATCTGAGGCGCTGGTGAGTGATCCTCTGTGTTGTGACGGCCCGGCCCCCATGTCTGAAGTAGACAGGACAGAGGGTGTAGTGGCTATGGAAACCCATCTTCAGCAACGCTGGCAGGAGGTCTCCCCCAACACGATGGCACAGAGGCACCTTGCAGTCTGGTGGTGGTTACCATGTTCGGTGCCTACTGTCCCCACAGCCTCCCAGCACCCGTCAATGTGTGACTCTTTCGACTGGCTGGGAGTTGGCATCCGTGCCAGGTGCTCGGGTAGGCTGCAGATGCGAGACGCTGCGGGCCCTCTGGTGTCCACGGGCCCCTGAGATGATGTTCGCAGGTTTCCGTGGTCTGCTTTCTCTGGTGTGGTATCCCCAGGTGCCCCCACTGGGAGCCCTCCCCTCCACTCAGCCTGTCTGAATGGCTCAGTTTCAGGTGGCACCGGCCCCCGATCCTGCAAATCTGCAGCTCTGAGGATGAGATGGCTGTTGGTGGCTGGCGTGGTCCTTGTGCACTGGGGCTGGTGGCATCGGGTAGCCCCAGGTGCATGTAGATAGTAGTAGTCCCAAGGGCACAGCTGGGTGTCATCCTTGGGTCCAGCACAGAAGCCCTGATGGGGGGCTAGCTGAGACTCTCACTGCCCCCACTTCCTGCCCCTGGAAGCGATGATATGTGGGTATCCTGGTTCCTGTGGCCTGTAGTCAACGTGTTCTCACCCGCAGGCTGGGGACACCTGCCTCTGTGGGTGAGCAGGTGGGGTGGAAGCGGCTCCCAGCTGACCACACAGGCCCTGGGGTGCTCAGTGGCACAGATGCTAATCTCCTGGTCTGTCACTTGGCTTCAGTGTGCCTGACAGTGCCCAGGGCTGCTCTTAGGAACCGGCACCCCGTTGTGTCCAGTGTGCCAGGGGTCTGTGGGGCGGTTTCAGTCCTCGCCAGAGGACAGCCCACCTGAGCCAGTAACCTGGAGCTCTGCTCAGGGTCAAAGGAGTTGGACCCCAGGGAAGAGTAAACAGCCACTGAGGCCACCTGGCCAGGAAGCCACTGGACCCCACCTGCAACCTGGGCGGTCCACTGAGTCCTCTGCTTCCCAGATGAGGCCTTGAAAAGGATCCGTTAGATGGTTCGCATCCCAGAAGGCCCCGGGTGAGGGGTGGGCCTCTGGGTCTCAGCCATCACGAGTGGATTGACTGTGGCCACTTTCAACTGAGGATCCTGGCATCGCTCAGACGGGACCCCATCCTGCGGGGCCACCCCAGTCCTCTTCTGCCTGTGGGCGTCACACTGGATGGTGCCGGGTGTGGCTCTGCATCCATTCTGAGGTTCCTCTGCGCAGCCGGCACCCCCGATGGGGCTCTCTGCCCTTGTGCTGGTGGCCCTGTTCTCTGACGCGTTTCTTGGTTCTGATGAAATGCCCTCTCTGGCCCCTGTCTCCCAGGTGAGAGAGGCCAAGCTCCCCTGGAGGCTCCCGGCAGGCCTTCTTCAGCTCTAACCTGCCCTTCGCTCCAGTGTGCACCCCTGGCCATTTTCCCCTGGAGGGACCCCACTTGGATATTCAGGGGGATTTTGATCCTTGCTCCTATGCAGTCCTCTGTGACAAAGTCAGATCCAGGGACATTCCAAAATAGTGCTTGAGGTGTGATCTGAGGGCAGCAGTAGTCTCGGGCAAGATGAGCAGAAAGATGTCCGTGGACAGGGTCACATGCTGGAGGTGCTGTGTGCACAGGACTCTGGCCCTGTCTGGTCTCAGCGGCTGATGAGTGGTGTCCACCAAGGGCGGGGGGGTGTGGTGGCAGGAGAAGCCACTGGATCCCAGACGGCAGGGCTGGTGCTCTTGGGGCCAATGCTCATGGGTGTTGATGAGATGCATCCAAGAGGAAGCTGTCAGTCAGCTACCTCTGCACAATCCAGGACCTGAAAGCCAGGGTGCACTGTCCACCACATCTGGCCATGTTTGCGTGGGAACTGGGCACTTCCCTTTGGGCCAGCCAGCTCCAAGGAGGTAGGCCATGTGGACAGGCGCCAGCCCCCAGCAGGCCTCCCTGCCCGGGCCCCCTCCTGTGGAGTCAGCACTGCCAGGGGTCATTCTCCCTCTGCCCTGCACCTCTGCTACCCACGTCCCCACTCTAATCAACGCGTGGTGCTTGGCAGAGGGCTCCTGAAGGAATTCTCCCCCTCCACGGGAGAGCTGGCACACCCCCGGCCCAGACGTGATGGGTTGCCGGAGGGAAGGGCCCGTGTGCTCTGGAGGGGCGGGGCATCTGGGCTCATACCACCCGTGTTCTAGAGCTTTCTCCCGGCACTGTTTATTCATCTCCTTCGTTTGCAACCTCCTAATCCGTTTCTTTTGAAAGCCACGTTATTCCCTTAAAAGCCTTCCAGCGGAGTTTGGTGGCACTCGCCTGTCATCCCAGCAGCTCGGGAGGCTGAGGCAGGAGGGTGGTGAGCTCAAAGCCAGCCTCAGCCATGGTGAGGTGCTAAGCAACTCAGTGAGACCCTTTCTCTAAATAAAATACAGGGCTGGGGTGTGGCTTGGTGGTTTAGGACCCCTGAGTTCAATCCCTGGTACCAAAAAAACAAAAACAAAAAACAAAAAGCCTTTCAGATGGCAGTTGTGGCCACAGCTAGGGCTGGAGGCCAGGGCCAGGCTGACCCTAAGTCTCTCACAGGTGCTGTCCTGGAAGCTCGGCCCCCTGCTCTGGCTTTACCTGCCCTGCCCGGTGCAGGCAAAGAGGGACAGCATAGCTAGCCAGGAGCGTGGACACTGGTGGCCCTTCACTCTCCGTTGGCAGTGGCTGAGCTTGGCTTGGTCACCACCTCTGCTGCCCACTTCCACTGTGAGGGGAACTCACCGAAGACCCTGAGTTCAGACGGGGGCCACGGACTGCTTCAGGGAAGGGGGCCTCCCGGTGGCGAGGCGGTGGTGACCGCCCGAGTTCCTGGGTCTGGTTGGAGCAGCCCAGGAAGCTCACCGCACCGGGCTGGGGTGTGTGTGGCCCTCGGCTGAGCTCTTGCCCTCAGGGTCTCGCTCCTTCGAGAAGAAGTGGGCAGTTCCCTGTCCAGAGAGCGCTGCCTCCGCCCGGCCCCAGCTCACAGCCACTCTGTGTGGGGAGTGTCAGGCTGGCTGGAGGTGGCAGGCCGCCCCTGGCCTTGGTGGGCCCCGTCCACCCGTGCTGATAGCTGGGGACTGTGGGGCTGTCACAGAGGGGCTGCAGAGTGGAGGGCCAGCCCCCAGGCCCACTCTACCCAGGGGCCCGCCCACTGCACTGCCCAGGAACAGGACAGTGCGGAGAAGCTCTGGGAGGCCCAGGGCCCAGCGTCATCAGGGGTGGCTGCACTTAGCTCCACTGCCAGGACAGAAAGCAGTTCTGTTCCTTTCTTGCTGGTATGAGCCACAGGAAGGACACTGTCGCCAGGGTTCAAGAGGTTCAGAGTGGCAGGCAGGACAGGGAGGCCGGGGGGTTTCTAAGCCCAGGCAGAGCAGCGCCTCCCTGCCCGCCGCCCCTGGTGTGTGGCAGTGGCTGGCCGTGTTCACTGGCCCTGGTTGACAGAGGTGACTGCAGGACAGCAGGGGGAGCAGAGGCAGAGGGCTCTCAGGGTGTCCTGCCGTCCTTCCTGACTCCCACCTTGCTCTGGCCTCGGCTGCGTGCTGGGCAGGGCAGTGAGAGCAGACAGCTCTGGGGTCGTGGCCCTGGCTGGGAGGAGCGGGGGCTGGCCGGGACCTGCTCCGCGTTCGCCTTTGTCTTGTGGGCTTCTCTCCTTTCACGCAACTTCCCTGCCCCACACCTCTGCCCCCCACACCCCGAGGCGCGTCTCTGCAGGGTGTGCACCTTCGGTGTTGGACATTCCCGATGAGCACAACCCTGTGGGCTGACAGGTGTCCTTCTCTGCTCACAGATGTCCCTTCCCGGCCTGGGGCTCAAAGCAGCCGAGCCCTGAGGAGCTCAGAGCCCCTCACTCAGTGGTGAACGGTACTGCTCCCGGCCAGCAGCTTGGGTGCGAGTCCTACAGAGAGGGCGATGGAGGCGCAGGCAGTGGCCAGCCCTGCAGGAGTACTACGGCCAGGGCTCAGGGGGTCAGGAGAGTGGGCTGTCCCAGCATGCCTCTCTTCTTGCCCTCTGCTGTCCCTGGGAAGCAAGTAGGTCGACTGGGCATGTGCTCAGTTCACCAGCCCTGGACTTGGAAACTGGGAAGAAGTCCAGGGAGTGGGCAGTGGACGGCATCTGGGTCTTGTTCTGCCCACTGTTGGAAGGGGCGGGTGGTCCCTCCAGCCAGGTTGCAGAGGTGAGGTCTGCTTGCAGAGGCTGGTCCTGGGTGTAGGAGTCACCATTGGGAAGAGGCTCGAGCCCGAGCCCCGGGGGCAGGGAGGTGCCCCTGGAGGGTTCTCCAGTCCCCTCTCCGGGGCGTGCAGTCAGCCCAGTCCTTCCTGAGGAATCTTCAGGGAGCCGGAGGTAGGAGTGCTCTGCCCCCTCAGTGCCAGGCACAGAACTCCTTCCCCGGCCCCAAGGAGGCCCACTCCTCCCCACCACGCGCACTGCTGAGCTGCCCGCTGCCAGCGGATGGCTGCAGGAGCTGAGGTTCCTTCCCAGGGGAGGGGGGCCCTGCGGGAGGCACTGGCCAAAGGACTGGCAGCTGCAGGAGGAGGTTGCACCACCTGGAAACTCATCACTAGCAGGCTGCCAGTGCTGGGCAGCGGCCTGAGCCAGTGGCAGTCATCGGGAGGCGAGAGCCCCACCCAGGCAAAGAGCTGCCCAGTCAGACAGTCTGAGTCACTGAAGTCCCTAAGGAGGGACTTCACAGAGCTGGGGCAAAAGGTGCTCGTGCTTCTGGTCTGCTCTGCCTCCTGGTGGGCAGAAGGGTGGGGATGCTGCTGGAGGGTGCCCAGGAAGAGGAACCTGGCGGTTGGGGGCCTATTGGTACTGGAGGCTCGTTGGTGGCCAGCATTGATCCTGGAGGAGACCAGCTGGACTCAGGTGACTGGATCCCAGGAAAGGGTCCCTGGAGCCACGGAGCTTCCCCCGGGGATTCTGTGCTCTTTCCTAGCTCACCTGGGGAGTGTTCCCTGAGGTTCTGGGCACTGTGTCCTCCTCACCTGGCGTTCGCCCAGTGCTGTGTGCCTGACCACACCACCAGCCCCCTTATGCTGACCGCCCCGTCTAGCCGTCCACGGGGCCGACCCTGCCTTGGAGCTGAGACAGAACACTGGCTTGCAGAGTTGAAGAGTGTGCTCAGAGGAAACAGGAAACAGCACTGGAGCCGGTGCAGCCCGTTCCACATGGAGGCTGGAAACCCGCGTGCTGGTGGCCTGGGGCAGGTGCGTGCTCAGCCTTCAGGATGGCTTTGTCAGCAGAGGCGAGATTGACCTTGAGGGGTGCTGCGCTGGCCGATGGCCCCGAAAGCTTGGCTACGACATGGAGGTCTTGGCTCATGTGTTAATCTGGCCCCGGGCCTCCCTCAGAGCTGAGTAGGTGAAATTCCAAAAATATTTAGGCGTATCTATAATTTATTCCAATGACCTCAGAATCATAAATCATCTGCTTGTGGCTCAGCAACCTCCCGTCCGCCTTCCTGATCCCTCGCCACGCCAGCAGCTGCGCGGTTCTACGTGACTTGCGAACGTTGACACGCTGTCCCGAGGAAGGCAAGCTCTCTCTGGGTGGGACTTCTGGTCACAGCTTGCCTCTTCCCTGTCCTGCCACTCAAGGGACTCACCAAATCCCCTGGCGATGGCGTCCGTACTGTTCCCACGAAGCTGTTTCCCCCCTCTTTCAGCCTCAGCAGCCAGCAGTTGAGGTGCAGGCTCTGTGCCCAGGACACAGTCCTCCACGTTATCCACCCTGAGTCACCTCCACCTGGGCACACAGAGCCGGCCCCAGTGCCCGTCTGTAGCCTCGACTGTGAGTCCCTAAGGCCCTAAGCCCACTCACACGGGCTCGCCTTCCTGCCCCTGCAGGGCCACAATTGCCCCAGACACCCCTGGCCAGCCATCCGGACCCAGGGAAGCCCCCTGCCAACTTTGCCCGGAAATGCGGGTCATCGTCGTGTTGAACGTCCCACCCCATGGTGAGGGCACCTCCGAGGTGGCCTCTGGTGTCCCCTGTAGTCTCAGAGCTGCTCCTTAGAGGTAGAGGTTTGATCAGTTCTGGTTGCCGTTTCCTCTTGTCTTTTTGACCAGCAGGCTCCATGGGTGTCTCTGTGCCCCTCGCCTGGGGTGTCTCCCCAGGATGTCCTGAGGTCTGGTTCTCCCACCCGTTGTCCCTGGCCTGACAATCTGCCACAAAGGCCCATTGGCCTCCAGGTGCCCGCAGCCTTGGTGACCCGTCAACCTGGGTTGCAGAATGGAAGATTTCTGAGTCTGCGGTTGCTTCTGTTCATTAGCTGAGATTCTTTACAAAGAACTGCCCCTCCTTCCTGAAATCCGCTTCACACAGAACAACGCTCAGTCCTGACACCCGGTGGGCCAGGCCAGGCCAGGGGGGCGGTGTGTGTGGGGGGTGGGGGGCGCTGAGCCTGAGCCATGGGAGCCGGGCGGACCGTGGGGTCTGGCCGGCTGCACCACGTCCTGACACGCACGCTCCTCCTGTGCTGCAGCATTTTTTATTTGTTCCATATTGAACCCGCCTGAGGGCTTGAGTCAGACGTACTCTGAACAGGGATGGTTTTGCACTTGGCGGAGCTGGATCCTCACACTGTGGAAGGCCCCTTGCTCCTCTGGGGGTGCCCCCCACCCACTGGTTCCCACACAGAGCCGTCCTTTCCTTGGGATGTGCCCGGCCCCTGCGGAGTGACCTCCTGGGCTCCATCTGTGCACACAGGTTACGCAGCTCCGGGGGCACCAGGCGGGGCTGTCTCCCTGTAGCCTGTGCGTCTTTCCAAGCACCTGGTCTGTCACCAGCCAACAATGTGTTCCTGGCCAGTGGCCTTGGGGTGGGTGAGGAGGGATCACCACGGGTGCCACAGGAAGCAGGCTCCACTTGGGTCCCTCTGGGGGTCCTGTGCCCTCGGCCTCCCATGCTCCCTGCTGGGGCCTCGGGCTGGCTCTGGCTGGGCTTATGGGTCTCTGGGAAGTGCTGCAGCGCTTCTAGGTGAGCAGAGGAGCCACACGGGCACTTAGTCTTCATGTTCTGGTAGCTGGCGGCCTGCCTGACCAACCCTGGGGAGCTCGTCGCCCTGCTCAGGATGGTGGCAGCTCTGGGCTTTACACAGATGCCCACTATCAGGCTGCAGGAGTTCTCCTCTGTCCCTATTTTGTTTGAATTTTTAAAAATCACAATTGGACACTGAGTTTGGTCCAAAGCCTCCACGGCGTCTCTCAGGATGATCTCGTTGTCTTTCTCCTTGATCCTGACTATCCGGTCAGCGGTGCTGGTTGGCTCTGTCTGCTGCTGTTGCTGCAGAGCTGGGGGTGCAGCCCAGGCCCTGCACACACTAGGCTGGTACTCTACCACTGAGCTGCACCCCGGTCCTTTTTATTTTGAGACAGGGTCGCTAAGTGGCCCAGGCTGACCTTGAACTTGCAAGAATCTCCTGCCTTAGCCTCCCAAGAAGCTGGATTCACGAGGTGCACCAGGCACCCGACCTTGCCTTCCAGCCACGTGCTCACAGTGTGCTAGTACTTCCAGGTTTTCCCAAGGATGGCTCACGTGTGTCAAGGAGCTTTGCTTGGTGTCAGGGGCTTCCTCTGCTGCTCCCTTGCCTCACAGTTCTCAACAGGAGACAGCCCCTCCCACCTTGCTTTCTCAGTGAGTTTGTGTGGGTTTGATGCCCCCCTTGGACAGTAGAATTTGGCAGCACATCACTGACCCCAGGAGCTAGCTGACGTGAATGACATTGGCTGACTTCTGTGGCTGTTTTCTGCTCGGTTAACTGATCTGAGTGTTTCATTCACAGCAGCAGCATCAGGTGGATTTCTAGAGACCTGTGCTCGGCTTACACATCTGTGTGGAGAGACGAGAGGTGAGCAGAGTGCTGGCCATTCAGACACCTCAAAAGCCACCCACCAAGAGGGCCTAGTTGGTGTGTACAGCACCGGTTAATCCCAGGGGCAGTGGGGGTGGCTGGTGACTGTCCCCAGGACGCCAGAGGTCATTCAATTTGGCAACAACTGAAACTGTTTAGGAGAACCTTGGTCCTCGAAGTAGAACCCACCCAGGTCCCACGGGCACTTCCCACCTCCTGACCTCAGAGTCAAGGACAGGTCGAGGGCCAGCCCCAGGCTGTAGGTCAAAGTGTTCACTCCCAAGTCACCTCCCCCAGGACACGCTGCCGAGCACAGAGGACAGGTGGCTAGGAGGGACGTGGGCACTTTCTGCAGACTCCTGTCAGACTGGTTTCCTGTTGGGTGTGTTGGCACTGGGCCCCAGAAGGCCAAGGGTGAGCCTGAAGGCCACATCTTATGACAGCTGGCCCTCCTCCAGCGGCCAGCAGGATAAGAAGGGGTAACCCTGGACCCCGTTTGGGGGCACAGACTGGTGTAGCCCCTGCAAGCATGGAATCTTTCAAAGTTTTGCATCTCATAAATACAAAAATGAGTTTTAAGATAAGTGAGTGGCTGAGCTTGTACTGCTCCTGCCCTCTGCCCTGGAACGTGATTTGTGGACCAGGAAATGGCACCACCAGGGCCATTCAGGAGGTTTCTCTAGCTAAAACAACCTGAGCTCCTGGGCCAAGGCCTGGCCACTCCTGGGAGCCAGGAAGCCCCTGCCCAGAGGGGACCCTCTCCCAGGGCAGGAGTTCTGCTTCCCCTGCCCAGGTGCCCTCTCCTGCAAACCCCTGCCCTCGGGACCCCCCTGCCGTCTTAAGTGGGTTGTTCGGGCTGCTCTCCACTCGCTACCCTGACAGGGGCAGAGACCCTTCAAAGGCCTCTGTTGTCCCTCTCCTGGGGCCCATTGCACTGGTGCTTCATGGTCAGCAGCGTGCCGTGCTCCCCTGAGCTGAGGAAACTCAGAACCGTGGGCAGAAGCCAGAGCAGAGCATACACCTATGCCTCTCCCCTCGCAGCCTCCCGCCTGCTCTGAAAAGCTCAGGCTTTGTTCAGGGGGATGACGTGTCCCCGAACACAGAGCAGAGAGGGTGCGGCTCACTGGAAACCCGGACCACAGCGCAAAGAGGTGAAAGACGGACGTTTGCTTTGAAAACCGTGCTGTGATGATCAACACCATATAAATGTTGAAGAGCAGGAAAATGGGTCCACAGAGTGCAGAATCCCCCAGCGGCACCTGATTCTTCATCCCTGCCAGCCTGTGGGCTCTGCCAGTCACTCCATGTGACCTCAGGTCAGCCGCAGACCTGCAGCGAGCTGCTGTGGCCAGCTCTCGCGAGGCGCGCTCCGGCTGTGGCCAGCTCCCGCAGTGGCCAGCTCCCGCAGTGGCAAGCTCTGGCTGGTGTACAGGGCCTGGCACATCTCGGGCTCCCGTTGTGCCCGAGCCATGGGCAGAGGACAGCTGGACTTCCAGGCTTTGCACTCTAGCTTCAGCCGCTGTCCAGGTGCGATGGGCCCTGCTCCCTCTGGAGTCTGGTCCTCAGTGGAGCGCTCAGAACCCGGCAGCTGTGAAGTGTATTTTTATTCAGCTGCAGCAGACACGGCTCTGAGGGAGTCCTTACCTGCTTGGATCTCTGGCTGGAAAAACTCACCAGTTTTGGACTAAATTCTTCCTATGATCCAACCCTGTGGTGGGGCAGGGAGGAAGGCTGAGGCCTTCTGCGGGGGAGACGGCATCTCTGTGTGAACAGAGTCCAGAGCTCGCCCTGGAACCTGTGCCCTTTGGCTTTTGACCTGGGGCTGACCTGTGCCAACAGGGCAAACACTCTGGAAAGGGAGCGTGCGTCTGCCCAGCCCCCAGGGCCCAAGGTGCCGGCTCCACCTGGGCAGGCCAGCTGGGGGCCAGAGGTGTCCCCGTGGACATGCTCTGGGAGGGGTGTCCTCTAGAGAACCTGTCACACATGGCCTGAACAGCCAGCTTGACATGACGCCTGTGTTACTGAGGGTCACGTGCACGTGCGTCTCACATCAGACATCCCAGGACCTGCAGGCAGTGGGCTGGGCGCAGTGCTCGGAAGCAGCAGCCCCATGCTACAAGGTGCAGGCCTTGCTGTGTTCAGTGACCAAGGGTCACAGAAGGACCTGGACACGGCCCTGGGGCTGGACACAGTGCAGGGGTCCTGGGGCTGCTGTGGGAAGGGCAGCAGGAGCAGGGCGCCCGAGTGTGTGGGGTGTCCATTTTATGTATTCCTGGGCTGCGGGGCAGCGGCTGCATTTGCCCAGCCTTCCTGGAGGTGAAATGGCAAACGAATTTGTATTTCAGGACACTCACTGCTAAGTCACTCGCTCGGGAGCTGATGGCAGTTGCGGAGTGAGCTTCAGAAGACCGCCGGCCGGGCTCCCCCGGTTAAGTGGGAAGTTAGCACACACACATGTTCACTCCCGCTGAGAGAAGTTTAAAAAAGAACTGCTTTTCTCAGAGGCTGTTGTAAAAGAAGAAACCAAACAGAAGGAGGGAAAACAAAAGAGCCTGGGAACCTGAGCCCTCCAGCCCTGGATGGTGGCCACCCGTCCCCTGGGTGCCTCTCGGCCAACTGCCCCTTCCTGGGTCTGCTGACAGCCCCGGAGCAGATCTGGCTTCACATCTCTGCAATTCTGAAAAGCACCAAACGGCCCCAGGAGTGCCAGGTGGGCAGGCCGTCAGGGCTTAGGGGTACCAGGCCCGCAGCTGGCCCGCCCAGATGGAGCCTGCTCTGGCTTAGTCACCAGAGGTGGGTGCCAATGCAGCAGCACCATGTCCACTGGGCACCTCTGTGGTGATGGGCATAGGGATTGGAACTTGGTCAAGCCCCACCCTGCCAACAGGCATTGGCACACCCGGGACACCCCATAGTGTGGATTCGCCTCTGTGACCTTCTGGTGAGTGGCTTGGGGCCCTGTTGCCCAAGCCTGCTCTGCCAGTTCCAGGCAGGGTGCCCTGTTGCCAGCCCCAAGCAGGGTGCACCCAGGGCACCCCGGGGAGCTGAGGACAGGGTGGGAGCCTCTGCTCCTGGGAGTCCCATCGCTGTGGGGACACTCCCAGCCTCTCCATCTGCTTCGAATCATGGCCTGGAGCTGATGCTCTGTGAGCGCTCCATCCACATGCTTTAAAAATTACCCTCCACAGTCCTGGCCTCGCGGATGACCTCAGCTGGCTCTCGCTCACGCTCGGGGTGAGACTGGGGCTCCACATTCCTCCCGCTCCTTCCCAGGGCTGGGAGGCGCCTCTTGGGTTCAGGCCTCTGCACCCAGGTGCTGGGGGGCCTGGTGGACGCCTGTCCTCTCGTGCCCTCCACCGCCCTCCCTGGACTCTCAGTGGTCCTGCTGCCCTCAAGTCCAGGCCTGGAATCGCTGCCTGGCCCATCATTCCATCCCAACAGCAGGTGACCAGCAGCCTGCCCTGGCCTGCTCGGGGGACGTCACTCGGGCTCCGTGGCCATTGTCGAAGCACTCTGGCATCCTCTGAACAATCCCAGCCTCATTCCTGGCAGAACTGTTGCCTCACAAAGTGACTCGGGTGTTAGGACAAGGTGGAAACTTCCCAAGTGGGAGTGAAGGGGCGGGTTGGGAGGACCCCTGAGGCCCCGCACTGGTAGCCACCCACCCTGACCACACTTCAGCTCTGGCCAATGTCATGCACCTGTAGGGCCTCATCTCCTCACTGTTTCCCCTGCACCCAGAGGCGCTCGGCCATGGTGCACACTCATGGAGGAGGGACCAGACACGGCACAAAGCACACTTGTGCCAAAGAGGCGTAAAGCACATCCAGGTCACCCCCGTGGGTCGGGACCTGTGCCTCACCCGCTGAGCACAGAGTGCGTGGCTCCAAAGGAAGAGGAGGAAGATGCCCCCACGAGTCCAGGAGGTACACTCCAAACTTGGTCCAGTCCCAAGTAACACATATTAGGAAGTCAGATGAAGTTCCTGATATTTAAGATGCGTCAAGTCCTGACTTCCAGGCCCATAAACTGCAAGAGAGTTCGCTTCCGATGTGGACCAAGGCTGTGCCGTCTCACCCACTCACTCTCGGCCCTGGGCCATGATTTGCTTAACCCTCGCCTGACAGGGCTCCGGAGAGGGCTGGTAGGGCAGGAAAACACAAAAACACATCTTTACTTATCTGTCGTTGCAAAAGCGTCCTATTCATTTTTTAGGATGTTTCTGGAAGTGGAGTTACAGAGTCGGGAGTAAGCACATTTATAACTGGGACAGATGCCCAAGTAGCTCCTGAAGAGCCTGCTCTCGTGGCACTTGCAATCCCACCTGAGAGCGCAGCTCCCTCTCACCCTTGCCGGTGGCCCCATGTGCGGCACATCTCCTGGCTGCTGCTGAGGATGGTAGCTGTTTGCATTTCCCTTTGGTGGATGCCTGGGTTTATCCTTTGGGTACTTGTCTTTTGCTACATGCTCATTGCCATTTTTTTTTCTTTTTTGCCCATTAGCTGGTGACCTCTTTCTTGGGTTTCACCTATTTCAAGTTTAAGTTCCCAGCTGGTCCTGGGTAGCACCTGCTGCAGTCATGCCCTGCCTTGCTGCTGTAGCCAGCCCCAGGCCCAGGTGGCCAAGTGCTAATGACCTGGAGAAAAGGGTGCTCTGTGCTGCTGGCCCAAGGACCAGAGAGACTTTGGGGCAGGGCTGCAAAAGGATCTTCCCAGTGACTCTCTGGTGTCCCCGTCCCCTCCTCCTTTATCTCACAAAGGCTTCTCATCCTGTGTCCAGTATTTGCTGAGGAATTTTCTCTGGCACAAGTCCTCGTCTTCTGCTTTGTTCTCTTGCTCAATGTTTGGATTCCCAGGCTCACTCAGGAGGCATCTTGGAGCAGTTTGGGCTGGTCTGACTGGCTGTCGGTGATAGGCTGCCCAGAGCCCCTCCAGAGGTTAGCTGGGGCAGCGGTGCCCCCTGCTGCACAGGGTGATCCTGGGTGCGTGAGGGGACAGGGGCTAGGGATGCTCTCCTTGCTTCAGACTGGGGCTCAGGGAGTTCGGCCTCGATCTGCCAGTGTGGACCCCTGGCCACATCATGATCCAGCCGGGCAGCTGGGGCGAGCATGCCCTTGCCAGGCTCTTCATCCCCAGCCGACACTGGCGGGCACCGGGACTCTGCTCCTGATGGGACGAAGGTGGCTCCAGCCGTCTCACCGTGGCAGCCACAGTGATGTTTGATGAGCTGTGGTCAGCTGCACTGTGGCCCCCAGCTGCTCACTTCATGATTCCTGCACCAGAGACAGTGCCACTGGATGGCAGGGCTGGCGGCGTGGCCTGCTGTGGCTTGAGTCTTCCTTGCACAGACTCTGATGGCCGGGGTGAGGCCAGCCCTCGTGGGTATGCTGTCCCAGGGCCTGGGGAATGCCACGTGGCAGGACCAGCTCAGGTCCAGATGGCCGCAGCAGGGCAGTTGCTGGCTTCCTGTGACTCCTTCCCTGGGCATGCAGGGCACAGGCTTGGGATGGGAGGAGGCTGGTCTCTGTGTGTCCCCTGTCCGCCCCCGTCCATCCCTCTGGTTCCAGGAAGGGTGAGCTCATCGTGCACTTGGAAGAGGCTGCAAGCTTGGGGTGGTGTGAAGCTCAACTTCTGGAAGGCCCATCAGCCCCCGGCCCAGCCGGCAGAGGCCTTGTCTGCAGAAGGCGGCTACCCAGAGGCCCCGAGGGCGGGACGTGAAGGGGTCCACAGCTCGGGCCTGGCCTGCGCCCAGGGGGGCCCCACAGCCTGTGGGCTCCTCAGGCGGCCTGGGGGGCCAGGGCCCCTGGGCGGTGCTGGGCACCGGTGGGGCTTCTCTTTCTTACCTGCAAGGGAACGAGGCCCCAGGACCAGGACCGGGGCCTGGGGAGGGCCCCGCCTCCCCGAGGGGCTTCGCAGGGTCTGTCCTGCATCCTGTGAGGAGCGCCAGAGGAGCCTTCCCTGCCTGTGTCAGCGTGCGTCCCTGTCCTGGTTTCTTTTTTCTCCAACAGAAGCGGAATCAACATTCAGGATTGAAATCAGGGACGTTCTCCTCACTTTCTTGTTGTTTCACTTTGTGGTTTTCTCAGCCACACAGTGATTTGGGCTGGTGCCCGAGGGTTGAGATGGAGCAGAACTGTGGGCTGCAGGGTCACCGTGCCTGATGCATGTTCCTCTCAGCTGGACCTGGCAGTGTGGGCACTGCCCACTGAGGTGGGCTTACGTTTACTTATGGCTTGGAGAGGAGGGTGTGGGGACCTGGCCTCCAGCACCTGCCTGCTTGTCTGAGCCAGACGCCATGTGGTCCCCTCCAGCCTGCCTGGGCCTGCTCTGCTTCCCCGCTGAGAGGACTAAGTGACATCAGTGCGTCAACATGCCCAGCACAGAGTGGGACACCGGGTGCCCAGGCCTTTGCTGCTGGCTTGACATAAATGTGCCTGAGCTCATCCTGAGAGGCGTGTGAAGACCAGGTCTGTCGCATGTGCCCTGTGGCCCTGTGTGAGCTCGGCTGAGCGAGACTGTGGGTGTACGCAGCCATGTGTGCCAGCCACTCTGCACAGGGGGAGGGACACCCGATGGGCTCTGGGGGTCTGTAGAGGAGGGGCTTGGTGAGTAGTGAGACCCAGAGGCCTGGGAACAGAGGCAGGAGGACCAGAGCTCTGGTCCTCAGGGTTCGTGGAGATGCATGGCTGGTCCAGGGAGATGGGGGTGGGATGGGAACGCGGGACTGGCAGCTCCAGAGTGGGTCTTGCTCAAGGACAAGGAGCCACCTGGCCTAGGGCAGGGCAGAGCCCCAAGAAGGGTCTTCACAGGGAGGTCTTCAGTCTCACCACGCAGCTCCTGCCCACGCAGGGCCTCCGCTTGGCATCCTGGCACGGCACGACCTCGGAGTGGGGAGTACCAAGCCTCAGAGTGCAGCTGCCAGCCTGGACGTCCCTGGACTCTGGGACTTGGATACTCCAGGTCCAGCTGCAGTCTGCTCCCTGCAGAGGTCACGTGGATATCCTGTCAACTGCGAACCTGACTGAACCTGCCCCGGAGCTGGCCTCCGGCCCTGCCCTGCCACCCTTTCCAAACAGCCCACCATGGAGATGCCCGTGAGCACCCAGTGGTCGTAACAGAACGCGGCCTCCCGGCTTCTCACTGACTGGTGTGCACAGGCTCACTGTCACTCTCTCTAGGAGCCTGAACTGAGAAGCACAAGAGCATCTTCAGAATGGATCTGCCCTGGAGGCCGTACCCCACGTGACAGGCGCAGTGTCTGGAGAGGTTTCTAAGTGTGAGATTGGTTCTGCACTAGGATGCGTGCCAGCCCCTCATCGGCTTGATCCCTGTGAGTCGAACCACCATTGCTGAGATCCATCACCTGGTCCAGGGGTCAGTAAACCAGCAATAAGAAGCAACTTTATGAATTTAAAAATCTGGCATCAGGCATTTTTCTACTGGAAATAAATACAATGCATCCTCACAAAAGTCAGACACAAAACCAGCATCTGAAACTGCAGGTGCTACTCCACGCAGGGACAGAGGACAAGCCAAGGGAGGAAGGCAAGGAAAAGAAATGAACAGTACAGAACCAGAGAGGGAGCACCAGAGAGGGAGGACATCAGAGAGGGAGCGCCAGAGGGGGAGGACATCAGAGAGGGAGCGCCAGAGAGGGAGCACCAGAGAGGGAGACCAGAGGGAGGACATCAGAGAGGGAGCACCAGAGAGGGAGGACATCAGAGAGGGAGCGCCAGAGAGGGAGCACCAGAGAGGGAGGACATCAGAGAGGGAGTGCCAGAGGGGGAGCACCAGAGAGGGAGGACATCAGAGAGAGAGGATATCAGAGAGGGAGCACCAGAGAGGGAGCGCCAGAGAGGGAGCGCCAGAGAGGGAGGACATCAGAGAGGGAGCGCCAGAGGGGGAGGACATCAGAGAGGGAGCACCAGAGAGGGAGGATATCAGAGAGGGAGCGCCAGAGAGGGAGCACCAGAGAGGGAGACCAGAGGGAGGACATCAGAGAGGGAGCACCAGAGAAGGAGCACCAGAGAGAGAGGACATCAGAGAGGGAGCGCCAGAGGGGGAGCACCAAAGAGGGAGGACATCAGAGAGGGAGTGCCAGAGGGGGAGGACACCAGGGAGGGAACGCCAGAGAGGGAGCACCAGAGAGGGAGACCAGAGGGAGGACATCAGAGAGGGAGCACCAGAGAGGGAGCACCAGAGTGGGGGACATCAGAGAGGGAGCGCCAGAGGGGGAGCACCAAAGAGGGAGGACATCAGAGAGGGAGTGCCAGAGGGGGAGGACACCAGGGAGGGAGCGCCAGAGAGGGAGCACCAGAGAGGGAGACCAGAGGGAGGACATCAGAGAGGGAGCACCAGAGAAGGAGCACCAGAGAGGGAGGACATCAGAGAGGGAGCGCCAGAGGGGGAGCACCAAAGAGGGAGGACATCAGAGAGGGAGTGCCAGAGGGGGAGGACACCAGGGAGGGAACGCCAGAGAGGGAGCACCAGAGAGGGAGATCAGAGGGAGGACATCAGAGAGGGAGCACCAGAGAGGGAGCACCAGAGTGGGGGACATCAGAGAGGGAGCGCCAGAGGGGGAGCACCAAAGAGGGAGGACATCAGAGAGGGAGTGCCAGAGGGGGAGGACACCAGGGAGGGAGCGCCAGAGAGGGAGCACCAGAGAGGGAGACCAGAGGGAGGACATCAGAGAGGGAGCACCAGAGAGGGAGCACCAGAGTGGGGGACATCAGAGAGGGAGCATCAGAGGGGGACATCAGAGAGGGAGTGCCAGAGAGGGAGCACCAGAGGGGGAGCGCCAGAGGGGGAGCACTAGAGAGGGAACACCAGAGGGGGAGCACCAGAGGGGAAACACCAGGGAGGGAGCACAAGAGAGGGAGCATAAGAGAGAGAATACCAGAGAAGGAACACCAGGGAGGGAGCACCAGAGAGGGAGCACCAGAGAGGGAGCACCAGAGTGGGGAGCATCAGAGAGGAGCATCAGAGGGGGAGCACCAGAGAGGGAGCATCAGAGGGAGGACATCAGAGAGGGAGCACCAGAGGGGGAGCACCAGAGGGGGACATCAGAGAGGGAGCATCAGAGGGGGACATCAGAGGGGGAGCACCAGAGAGGGAGCACCAGAGGGGGGGACATCAGAGAGGGAGCGCCAGAGGGGGAGCACCAGAGGGGAAACACCAGGGAGGGAGCACAAGAGAGGGAGCATAAAGAGAGAATACCAGAGAAGGAACACCAGGAGGGAGCACCAGGGAGGGAGCACCAGAGAGGGAGCACCAGAGTGGGGGGACATCAGAAAGGGAACACCAGAGGGGGAGCACCAGAGGGGAAACACCAGGGAGGGAGCACCAGGGAGGGAGCATCAGAGAGGGAGCACCAGAGTGGGGAGCATCAGAGAGGAGCACCAGGGAGGGAGCACCAGAGAGGGAGCACCAGAGGGAGGACATCAGAGAGGGAGCACCAGAGGGGGACATCAGAGGGGGAGCACCAGAGAGGGAGCACTAGAGTGGGGGGACATCAGAGGGGGAGCACCAGAGAGGAAGCCCCGCAGAGCCCTCCTCCTGACCGGGTGCTGTGCTGGCCGAGGGGCGTGTTGGGTCCCCACCCACTGTAAGCACATGGAAATTCAAACTCAGCAAAACTTGAGCTCATAGGCCAGCTCAAAAGAAAGGTGGGCGACCACTCAGGGTCAGGGTGAGGCCCAGGGGAGACGCTGCGTGTCCCCCAGTGTGGGGAGCACTGATGGATCCCCACATGAGGTTCAGGGCTCCGTGGCCCATGAATGTGGGCTGAAAGTGCCATCTTCTGTCCTGCAGGGTGGCAGCCGGTGCCTGTCAGGGCTTTGTGAGTGGGAGAAGTCTGCCGTGGACAGAAGCACGGGGGCTTTGTTATGTGCAGGTCGCAGTCACATGGAAGTCTCCACGTGGTTAGAATCTGTAAGACAGGACAGCCACAGGGGCCCAGGCCAGAACCAGACCTGCCAACCACGGGCGCAGTTTCCTAATGCAGGCTCCAGGGAGCACCCACAGCTCCTGTGGGACCGAGCCCGCAGTGAGAACCGGGCTAGGGAAGGGACTGTACCTGGGACATTACCAAGTGCAGCGAGCACGGAAGTGGCACTCGGTGAACAGTGTGAAATCAGGGTAGTTCCTGGGGATCATCAGGAGTAGGAGAGGGAGTCGTGACAGCTCAGAGCAGCATGAGTGGACCTGGAGTCGAGGGTAGGACCCACAGATGCTGGCCCTGGGACGGCAGCGCCTGCGGCCCAGAGCTGAGGACCTTCCTCCATGGCAGAAGAGCAGCACAGCAGTGAGAGCGAGCGAGAACCCCGGAACGCCGGTGGGAGAGTCCCCACAGATGGTCACGTCCGACACAGGAGGCTGCATTCAAGATGCTGGACAGAAGGGCCGCAGCAGCCTGGCCCTAGTGCCAGCCAAGAGCCGCGCAGGAGTGAGCCGAGCGCGACAGGCGCCTTCACTGGAACTCGGCGCAGGTCACGAGGGACGCTTCAGAGGAGAAGGTCACTCAGAGGTGCTGTTGGGGCCCTGGCGACCCGTGCGGACGCCGAGGCAGGAAGTGAATTCTCTGCAGATCCGAGGGACCATTTAAGACAAAGTGAAAAATACTAGACGGGAATCGTGTTCCTGATTCAGGTGTAGGAAGAAACTTTCTTCTCCAATTCAAACCCACGAAGGACAGGACCACACATCCACGTCTGTCATGTGACAGGAAACATCAGAAGCCAGTTAGGAGGGGAGTGTCCCCTGGGAGAGAATGTTCCTGGTGAAACTGTGACCCCAGAGTCCCCAGGCCTGAGGACGCCCCTTTTGTGACGTGAGGGTCTTTGTCCAGGGGAGTAGACCTAGGACTTGTGACCAGAAGATCATCCAGGTTTCCTGGGGCAGGAATTACAGGGTCCTCCCGAGAGGGAGGTGGGCGGTGGGAGTCAGGGAGGGGAGGAGAGGCCCCAGGGCTGGGCCAGGCACGGAGCCCTGACACGCACCCAGGGAGCCCGGCAGAACTCCTGACCCGGACCACGGGGCAGTGCCCTGAGGTATTAGGCCGGAATGTGGACAATCCCCGCAGCACAGCGGGAGGCTCTGCGGGCCACTCTTGGGACGACTGACCTGTCCATGGCAGTGCCCAGGTCCAGACCGGAGCTTCCATGGGAGACGTGGAGACAGATGACCTCTGGGAGAAGGACTGCAGTGGCTTCTGAGGGGCTGGGAGTGAAGGCTGCCCTGTGGACCAGAGGTCCCACCTGGGGGCATGCGGAGGGGCCGCCTGCTGGGCAGACTGCTTCTCTCAGTCTGTGGGACAGTGGTGCTCAGCCTGACCAGGTTGTGCCATGGCTCAGGGCCACCTCATCCCAGACCTCCCTGTCGGCAGATGATCCTGGCGGCCGCCTCCTCCCTGAGCTGCCCCCGGGCTCAGAGGTGAACCGATGGGCAGTGCTGCCCAAGGCCTCAACAGCCTGCAAGGGGCACGGAGCTGGAGCTCGCCTGCCGAGGGTCGTGCTGGCCTCTGGCTCCTCTGCCTGTCCACCGAGCAGGCATCGCCACGTCCCCATTTTATAGAAGAGGAGACTGACCAGCTCGCATGCGGGCCGAGCTCAGCTGGGTGGCGGCCTCCTCTGCGCCCCACACACTGAGCCCCTGAAGATGCCCCGGTCACAGTCTGTTCCCAGTGGTCCTGGAAGGCCTGCCCAGGCTGCCTTGGCGCACGGCAGGCCTGGGGCTGCCTCCAGCTGCAGGCTGCAGGGCAGAGTCTGCTTCCTTGCAAGCCCAGCTTCTGAGGCTCCTGATGTGCCCAGGGAAGGCTGGGGATGGCAGAATTTCACCACTAAGAGGCTCGGGGAGTGCCACCTAGCAGCATGGACAGCAGCGCCCATCTGTAGCATGTGGAGTTCTAGCCCCCCCCCCCCGCCCCCGCCGCCGTGTGTCCCCTGTCTCATGCCATCCATGCTTCCCAGGAGTTTGCACTGAGCTGGGCTCTGGGCTTCCTGGTGCCAGCCGGCGGCACCCCGTCATCGGGTGCAGACAGCGCCCTGCCCTCCTTAGCAGTGCCTCTCCCTCTCCTTCCTTCAGGCCTCCTGCCCTCAGGGCAGTCCTCCGCCCCAGGGACTCGGGCCGCGGCTGCAGATGGGGCTGTCTCCCGGGGGCCCTGGTTCTCCATGTGGGAGTCACCAGTGAGGTGTGAATGCGGATTCCTTTGGGAACGTGGGATCTGCCAGCTGACCGTGGCTCTGCACAGCCCAGGCCCCGGCCCCCAAATGCGCGTCGTGGCTTGGCTGGGAAGACAGTCCTGGCCATCGTCTGTCTCCAGGCCGCGCAGGCTTTGATGGGGAAAATCTGTGTGTTCTGCAGTGTAAACATGCACAGAACCACTTATTCCAAAGAGGATGCAAGGAGTCCCAGCAGACGTGCCTGCTGAGCAGCGGCTGGGAGGGAGGCTGAGCCTGCTGGACGTCCTTCCTGCAGCGTCTGGCTGGGTGACTCCTATGTGGCCCTCCTCAGTGTGCAGTCCTGGAGAACCCTGGGTCCTGCACACTCTGGCCCGGGAGATGGGCCAGCTAGCCCTGGGGAGAGCCGGGGGGGGGGCGCAGGAGCAGCCTCAGTTTCCCCACCTCCCAAGCAGGTGGTGTGAGCCCCGCCCTCCTCCAGGCCGCGGTCAGGATGCTGGGGTGGCTGGTTTGGTCACCTGTCATCTGCTGACACTTGGTGGGTGTTGGTGGATCTCTGTCCAGGGGCCGGCCACATGGGAGGCACTATGTGGCCTCCCACTCAGGAGGCATCAGCCAGGGCCCTCACTAGTTGCAGGACCGCAGGGCAGACTCTCAGTCTTGCCCATGTGCCGCTGGAAGGGACTCGGCAGCTCCTGCCTTGGGAGATACTGTGGGGAGGAGAGAGGCTTGCAGGTTCGGGGGCTCAGGTGGTCCCAGGTCCAGAGGCTGCTGAGGGCTGGGTGGAAGTCTGAGGTCTGCGGTGGGTGCCGATGCCCCTCTTCTTTCTCATTCCAAGACCCCCCAGAGCCTGTGGCCCTGGGCCCCATACTGCAGCTCCACCTTCCACCCCAGACATTCACAGGCCAATAGCTGGGGAAGGGCCAAGGGCAGGTGTGAGAGGAGCGCTCAGCCTGGGAGGGCATCTGCCCCGGGGGTGCTTGGTCTAGCCTGTGGGTAGGAGCCAGAGACCAGAGGGCCGGTGGCCAGCATCAGCAAAGGCCTGGTGGGAGGTGGGAGTGGGAGCCCCTGGCACGACGCGGGAGAAGTGGGGGGAGCACAGCTGAAGCCAGCAGGCCATGGAGGCTTGGATAAGAAGCAGCTCAGCCTGTCCTGGGTTCTCCAGAATCTGCTCGCAGTCACTTACGCTTTAGTTTTAAACTTCAGCACAGAAGTGCAGGTGCGTGTGGTTTTCTACAGGTTTTAATTTTGAATATGACATCTGGTGTGGAACGGAAGCTCTGGGGCCCCTGTAAAGATTCTAGACTGCTGAGTCATGAGGGGAGGTCCTTACAGGTAGAGCAGGTGACCAGGCCAGGTCCCAATGGGGCTCGGGCTGTGTGGGTAGGCTCAGGCACCTTGGGGGCCGGGGGTGGGGGGATGCACACCTGAGCGTCTCTCCTGAGGCTGGCTTGGGCCTTGAGTCTGGGTTTGGCGTCCCGTCTCGGGGGTGCAGCCAGGACTGCACACCACCTGCAGGTCTCTGGGCAGCCAGGGCAGGGTCGGGCCTGTGCCGCACTGCCTGCTGCAGCCCCCTCTGTGACCATCCGCACAGTGCTGGCCCTGAGGCGCAGTGAGCCAGCGCAGCCCTCTGCTGTCCTGCTGGAGCCGCCAAAAGGGAGGGGCCCTGCAGATGGCTGCCTCTACTCCGTGAGGGTGATGGTGAGCTCCTTCGCTCCAGCCCGGCCTCCCTGCTCTCTGCCTGCCTTCCGGCCTCCACCCTGAGGACAGGTGGGTGACAGACCAGCTGCGGGATGGGCCCTGGGCTAGCACCCCACCCTGACCCCAAGGTCTCCCTCACCTGTGTGTCCTAAACCCTAAACCCTGCTGAGAGGCGAAGCTCCAGGTGTCCGACCTTCAGTCTGACGGTGTGCTCACAGGCGCTTGCTCCGAGCCCGCCCGCCTGGAGCGTGCAGACCCGGGAGACACCAGCACTGCCTTTTGAAGGACTAGAAAGGAGCTAGGAAACCTCACGTGACCCCGAGTCCCGGGCGTGAAGCGTGCTGCAGGGGAGACTGGCTTTGCCAACAGGTTGACGTTTCACACTCGCACACTCAGGAAACGCTGGGTGGCTCGGGTGCCTTGGGTGGCCTGCTCCCCACAGCGCCTGAGCCCCACCACACAGCCCTGGGACCACCGGCAGGCTCCCCGTGGCTCCCAAGGCCATGTGTGGTGGCCCACATGGACAAGCTGGAGAGTGTTCTGCACAGAGAATGTGAGTGTGGGGACGGCCTGAGGGGGTCCAGGTCTGCAGTGACCCGGCCGCGTCGTCACAGCTTCCTGGGACTTTGCCCCGCCCCCCACGGGATGGGCCACGTCCACTCGCCAGGTTGCCCCTCACAGGCAGGAGGCAGGGGCGGGCCACTGACTGCTCTCAGCCCTTGGGGTTTCCTAGAGGCTCCCTGGGTCCCCGTCCACCCAGCATAGGCTTCCCTGAGGGCCACAACTGCCCAGCGTAGGCGTTTCTGCGACGAGCTTGTCCTTCTAGAACCACGTCAGCTGACCAGGGTTTGGAAGGGTTGCTCCCTGGGGCTTGGCTGGGGGCAGGTGCCACTGGCTGTGGGGGTCCACGTGTGTTGCATGGACTCCTCGTACAGGAAGGGTCTGTGTGCAGGACACGCCAGATGTCCGTCCAGTTCTGTGACCCCAGGGCCAGGACAGTGCCTGGCACATGGCAGGTGCTCCAGCAGGTCCTGGTCCTGGTGGGCAGGACCCTCACTGCCAGGCCAAGTGGCGCGTCCCCCACGGTGAGGTCAAGCCCTTTCTGAATTCCTTCTCGCTGGCTCAGCTGCTCAGTCCATCCCTGGAGGTTCTCCAGCGAGGGCGGGAGGGGCTGGACACGTCTGTGGTCATTCTTCAGAGAGGGAGACGGCTCGTCAGCCAGTCGTCTCTCCAGGGTCACATGAGGCCTCTGACACCCACATCTGGCCCTCGTTGCTCCCCGCCAGAGGCGCAGCCTTCTGGAACGTTCCTCCTGAAGCAGTGGCCAGGACCGTCTCCGCCATTCCTGGAAAGAGCCGGGCACCGGCCACAGCAGACCCTCTCCAGGGACCCTCGGCCTCCGCCCAGCCCACAGAACCCCTGGCACCTGCTGCCAGGCGGGGGACTTCCACGGGTGTGTTTCCAGGGAAAGACCAGCGCTGTCCGGCCGTCTGTCCCCTCGACTGCTAGCCATGTCTTTCTCTATGCAGAGCCATTTGCCAGCACCTCCTCCCGGCCCCGCCGGCCTCCCGTACTGCCCTCTGAGCACAGAGGGGCCAGGTCTCACCACCCTGCGGGGTGCCACTCGGGGCAGGTGCCCCCGGGGAGAAGCGGGCGAGCCTGTGCTCAGTCAGACGCAGAGGAGGGTCAGCGTGTTGGGCGCCTCCCCTCCAAGGAGCTCCCCTCACGCCCACTGACTGGGGCTCTGGGCCTCCGCCACCAGGTCCCGCCTTCACCCACAGGGTTGAGGGGCCTCTTCCCCCTTTTGGTTCCAAACAGGATGCAGAACTGGTCTGTAGACTCCTTACCACCTAGAAAACTCCTCTGTGGACGTCCGGGCCCTGCTCACGTGCCCCTCTCAGAGTGGAGAGGGGTTGGCACCCTCTGGCTTGGCTGTGCTCCTGCCGCCTGCCAGTCTGCCCGGTCGGACTCGGCCCCGTGTGACTGGGATCAGAGCCATTTCTCAGAAGAAGGGAGGAGGGCTTTATTCCTCCTGCCCGCGCGCAGTGTGGCGGGAAGGGTGCTTTCTGGTGGGCTGGGGGTGAGCGCGGACAGTGCTCCCCAGGGTGCATCGCTTCCCAGGTGCTCTTGGTCTGGGGGCTCTGGCCTCGTCGCCTGCCAGGCTGCTAACTGGAATGTGGGTGGGTGCAGCGAGGGCCAGGGCGTGTCCTGCGTGGTGAAGTGCTGAGGAGCTGTGGTCCTGGGTGGCCGTGGAGGTGAGGCTGAGGCTTGCTGTGGCTGTCTGCATCTCAGCTTCCTCTGCAGTGGGAGCCAACACGTGGCAGCAGCCTCCTGGGGGACCTGTGCTCGGTGATGGGTTGGGGCCACTGGCGTGTGGCTGGGAAGTGACCGCTGGCTCCCTGGGCCCTCTGCACTGGCCGGCTGCTTCGGCGATTCCAGGCTGACGCTCAGGTTGTTCGGGGGAGGCTGGCTCTATTGGTGTCTCCTGGGTTCCCTGCTGCTTCTGAAATTGAAACTCTCAGGATTAGCATCAGTTTGGGGTCACTACCAGACAGATGTCCTTTACAGTGTAGGCCAGGAGCTCAATGCAGCACAGGAGTGGCCACATCCTCTCCGGGCTTCCTCGAGGGCTGGTTTGGGTTTGCGGTTCATGACTGCAAGGGCTGTCCACAGCGTCTACTAAGGTGGACAGGCCCTGAGCTGCCCCACGTTCAGGGCACCTGAGAGCTGCCTGCAGGGGAGCTTGCCAGCACGCAGACCACGGGGCCCCTCCCGAGACAGGGTCTCACAGCCCGAGGGCCGCAGGTGGTTACACAGTGACAGTCTCAGCCTACGACAGAGTGGGCTGCGCTCACCCCAGGGCCCGACTGCAGCTCCACTCTCTGGTTTGGCTCTCAGGCTGCAGAGGCGTCTGGGAGGGACTGGACGAGCCCTGGGCCCGGCTGGACGAGCCCTGGGCCACCCTGGGGGTGCAGCGGATGCCTTGAGCACGGTCAGTGAGGTGCAGCTGCCGCTTCCAGAACCTTCCTCTTTCCAAACTGAAAATCTCCTCATTCAACTGTTGCCCTGTCCTTCCTGGTCCCTGGCCCCCGCGGGTTTCCCGCCCCCTCTGGTCACCTTCCATCTCTGTGGACCTGACCACTCTGGGCACCCAGAACTGGACTCCTGCAGTGTCCATCCTTTGGTGACTAGCTTATGTGGCTTGGCACACCGTCCTGAGGTCCATCGGTGTCCTAGCAGGTGCAGGCTGCCCCTCCTCCCTCTGGCGAGCAGATTGGCCACGCTGTGCATCCACTTATGTGTCTGTCCGTGGGCACATGGTCGGTTGCTCCTCTGTGAAGACACGGAGAGCCCTGCTTTCACCCCCTGCTCTGTGCCCAGCTGCAGGCTGCTGGTCCTAGGGCAGCTGTGCTACCTTCCCGAGGGACTTGGGGTCTTGGCTTGTTGGACTTCTTGTAGACTCTGTGACCCTGGGGAAGCACCCTCCCTTCTCTGTCCCCTGCTGGAGGAAGACTCCTGGAATTCACCTGCAGTTGGCCACGCCCTCCACCCCCACCCCAGGAGCCGCTGTGGCTGAGTTGCTGGGAGCCACGGTCCCCCTGCAGACCCAACCCCCGAGGTGCCGTGGCTTCAGTGGACGTGCTGGACGTGGGTCATCCATCCATCTCCCTAGCTCTGGTGGGGGGGGGTGAAACACACTCAGCCCCAGAGGGGACGGGAGCCTCTGGGAGGTCAAGGAGAGCTGGGCAGCACGTGGGACACTTGGATTAAAATAGCATTGAGGGGCCCTGGAGGCCTCGGGCCTGTGCCCCGGGCGGCAGCTGGGCAGGGCATAGCTTCCACCAGGCCTAAGAGCTGCCAGCCCTCTGAGTCCCACCACAGCCCCCTCCCAAAGAAGCAGCAGGCTGGACCCCACACTGTGGGCACACCCACCCAGTGGTCAGCCTGTGGCCACCCAGCCCAGCTGGCTTGGTTACTTAGCAACAACCTCAGACCTGGAGACGGTCACCAGGAGGTGGGTCAGGAAAGCGTGTCCCCAGGGGAAGGAAGATGGAACGGCCGCTCACACCTGGCTTTGGACCAGTTTCACTCCATGGTGCCCAGAGTCAGGAGCCCAACTCTGAGCCTGGCTACGGTTTTCAAAGGCCAAGGACATGAAGGCCTGTTGCACCGCGTGCACCTCCAGGCCCCCAGCGACTTCCATGCAGCACGCGGCTCTGACTCCTGCTGTGACTGCCCCGTTCCCTCGGTACTTGCAGACCGCAGCACCTTTCTTACGTGCTGCGAGGATCCCACCGTCCTCCCGCGTGCGAAGCGAGCATTCTGCCACCAGCCCCAGCCCTAGCCTCGTGATTCCTCTTTGATGGACAGAGAGACTGGCCTCTGTGCCTTCCCTCGACTGGAGTGGACGTCCGCAGACATGGTCCCAGCTCAAGGGACGCTCCTCCAGCCTGCTGGGCCGCAAAGCTCACAGGACGTTGAGCTGGAGTCAGAAGCTCGTGCACCTCCCTGACACCTTCGTGAGTCCGTGGGGCGATGACCGGAGGCACAGACGGCTCAAGGGACACAGCAAGCGCTGTGTCTGGCTGGGGCTCTGGGAAGGTGCGTTGCTGCCCCCGTGCCTGGCCCGTCTCCTCCTGCCCACTCCCGTGGGCGTGGGGAACCCAGAGCTGACCTGGAAGGACGGCTGGGCTGAGGTAGGCCTGGGCGTCGGCTTGGACCTTCAGGGGCAAAGGCTCAAGAGCGACAGAAATACGTCTCATTTTAAATGTGTTGAAAACAGCCCTTGAGCCCAACTCTGCAGCAGTGGGTGCCTTGCTCGAGGGTAGGCCAGAGCCTCTGCCTGGGCTTTGGCTGGACACTGACACACTGCCCCAAACAGACCACAGGTGTGCTGCCCCTGCCCCAGGGCTCCAGACGTGCCTGGCCCTGTGTGCTCTGTGGGGCTCAGTGGCAGAGCTGCTCTCCCTCACGCTGGGGCCGGGGCCAGGGCCAGGCTGGGGCCGGGGCCTTGGCAGCTAGCAGCTTTGGCTGTCCTGGTGGTCCGGGATCCATGCCACTGGTGTCTGCCTGGCCTGCTAAATGGCTCTCTGTGGAACCTGCCCCCAGTTAGATCCTCTCTTGGCCTGTCCACTGCCAGCCCCACTGAGCAGGAGGGACATGGATGAGCTCTGGGAATGCTTTACCTTGGCACTTGTGCCAATTGGAAAAAGCCACTAATCTCTGCCTCAGTCTAGGGATTCCAACATTTTTTTAAATGAAGAATTACTTAGCCTTGGCAAATCCTTCCCCTCCCCTAAAACGATTTGATTCCCTGAGAGATTTCACCTGCTGGGACTCCTGAGTCCTTGGGGCCTGCTGTGCAGCTGACAGCAGGACCCCACTGTGCTGGTCTGCAGCATCTTGCCCGCTGCTGTTGGATGGCTCCCGGATGTAGGCCGTGCTCCCCCAGGGCTTTGGAGCAGAGCACTTCTGCCCAGCATAGCTTCCCCAAGTGCGTTGCTGCATCTCCCTCCCTGCGCAGGTGCCAGGCCTGTGGGAGTGCCTGGAGCCCTCGCTTGGCTGGCCTCTGGTGCTGGGGCCGCACCCTGGGCAGATGGCACGGGCTGGACAGAGTGTCCTTGCTCAGCCCGTTAGTTCTTCTGCACCCTCGGGCTCCCTCGGGCACACAGGGCCAAGGGGCCGAGCAGGTGAGCTGGGGTGGGGGGTGGGCTCCACGTGGGCCAGCTGCTCAGGTGGGCCTCTCTCTGCCTGGAGCGATGGAGGTGCCAGGCTCCAGGGCACCTCACCCCCCGTTCTCCCTGAGCCCTCACCTGTGCAGCAGGAGGCTGGTCTAGGTGGTCCTCGTCACTTCTTCCCCCACTCACGTCTGGGAGCCTGCAAGGTGACCTGGCGCTTTAAAGAAAGACAGAAAAAGAAGGACGGGAAAGCTCAGCAGAATGTGCCGGTTTCCCTGAGAGTCCAAGGGTCAGAGACTCTGCCTTGGGGCTAGGCTGCCCTTGGTGTCTGCTCCGCAGCCCGGTGCGGTGAGAAGGCCCCTGGTTCCTCCACAGGCCCAGCATTCAGAGCCTGCGTCCACGGGCCCTGCATGGGCCAGCTCAGGCCACCATGCAGAGCACCCCAGCTGGGCCGCACGGCAGAACCCAATTCTCCATTTCTGGAGGCCAAGTCCAAGAGCAAGGGGCCGACAGTGCTGACTTAGCCAGGGGCCTCTTCCCTGGCGGGTAGAGGCCTCCTTCCCCTGCCTCAGAGGGCCTCCGCTCTCCGCCCTGCACACCTGGAGCCAGGGAGGGACAGGATGAGGCTGCGTCCCTGTGGATGGACCCCCCCACCAGGGCCTCCTTTACCTGGGCTACCACCCCTCAAGTCCACAGCAGGCGTGAGTTTCCATTCCTCGTCACCTCCACCGGGCACCGTGTGGCTTCCAACCTTCCTGAGTGTGTACCAACCCGTGATCTCACCTCCACGTTTCCAGACTTGGACAGCCGGGATCAGGTGGTGGTTCCCCGTGGCTGACGGAGGTGCGCACACTTCCCATCCTCGGGGCCTTCGTAGGACAGGCATGAAGTGCCGGTCACTGTTGGGAGTGGGTCCGACGGGCCAGAGGAGAGCCACCTGGCTCAGGTGCTGGGGAGGCCGCTCTTCCCCTCCAGCTCTGCCACTCTGCCCAGGGTGTGCCACAACACCCCCTAGACACACGTTCTGGACCCAAGTCCCTCCTTGGGTAACGGTCAGGCTCCCGTTTCCACGGTGGGCTGACCCTTGCCCACCCTTCCTGCTGGTGCTCTTGGGCAGGCTGTTTTTCTGTTTTAATCAGGGTGGCCCTGCTCTCTGAAGCAGCTGCCTGGCCTCAAGGGGGAGAAGACCCCAGGGTCCCCCAGGACACCAAGCTGCTCTGAGTCTTGCGTCACAACAACTCTGAGCCTCTGTGGCCACTGCACCCACAACCTGAGGCTGCTGCCGCCTGCCGTGCACCCTGTGCTCTGAAGGAGTCAGAGTGCCCGGGCTGCCCATCCACCAGATCGCACACAGGTGCACGAGAGAAGACAACCCACTGTTGACGTGGCCACCCCACCAAGGTTCCCAGGGGCAGGCCGCTGGGTGCTGCCCCTCTGCCAAGGTGACCCCTGACCTTCTCAGGGTGGGCACCTCTGGGCCTTTGCCTGAGCTGTGGCACGGAGTTGCCATCAGGGGCACCATGTGGGGAACAGCAATGCTGGCCTGGAGCTGGGGAGGCAGAGAGAAAGTCCATTGTGTGTGTCCACTGTCACTCAGGGACACTGTGCCGGCCTGGTGCAGTGTGGCTCTGGGTGGCAGGGCATGGAGCTGTGGCTGAGCCTTCCACCATGAAGGCAGCCAGGGTGGCCGGGGAGATGCTACGTGTGGCTCTGTGGATGCCCAGCGGCCTGTGACAGCCACACCTGCCTGGGGACAGGAGAGGCCAGGGGATTTTATATGTCTGGGCTCCCTGTTCCAGGTGGGACATGTGGACGCAGGAGGCGGCTGCTCAGGTTCCCAGGAGCCTTCCTGAGAGGCCGAGAACATGTGTGCCTGGTGCTCCCCATGGTGGCTCACTCTGGGCCGGCACTTTCCACTGAGCATGTCCAGGGTCGCCTGTATGAGTAACGGAGGAATCTGCCCCAGGACCTCCTCGTGCATGGCCCTCTGTCAATGAGGGCCCAGCAGGACTTGCAGTTGGCCCCCAGAGGCACTTCCATGGGGTCCTGTGGCCCCACACACCTTGGCTCCCAGGGAGCGCTTGTCCCGCACAGACCACAGGAATGGCATCCAGCGTCCTGCGCCCGCCCCCCTTTCCTTCTGGGGGCGGCTGGTGCTCTCCAGAGGAGAGGCCTTGGCAGGGACTGTCCCGTGTGCTCACCCGGTTTCTCAGCCCCTCAGCTGGTGCTACGGGACCTGGCAGCGGGATCTGTCCACCCTCCAAGGAGGCCTCGCAGGGAGGGATCCGGTCAGTCCCTCCTCGTGTGACCTCAGCGCTGTGCTTCACGGCCTGGTGGCTCCTCTTCAGACCCTCCCTGCTCCTCTCCTGCCCACAGTTGAATCCGCTCTGTCTCTCACTGGGTTGTAGGAGTTTCCCTCCTCGGGTCGACGGTCAGCAAGTGCTTTCTCTCCTGTGTCCTCTCCTCCTTGCGGTGGTGGCCTCTGCATGGCTTGATGCAGCCCAAATGCTTGTTTCTCTCCTGGCTGGGTGTGGGTGTCTCACCTAAGGAGCCACCACCTGACCCGGCCCCGAAGTCTGGCTCCTCTGCCCTTCCAAGGCCTCTGAAGCCGAAGGCCCCGCTCGGGCCTCCGTTCGCGCTGGCTCACCTTCGGCATGAGGCACGGCCACGTTGCTTCTTTTGCAGGCGGAGACCCAGCTGTTCCAGCACCAGTTTTTGGGAAGACTGCCCTTTCCCCTCTGGATGGCCTGTGCCTGTGTTGAAAGTCAGCCGACCACGGGTGCCAGGGCTCAAAGCGATGGAGAGGGACAGCTGCCTGTGTTCAAAGGCATCGCTCATGGGAGGCACCTCCTGCATGTGGCCCGGCCCCAGGGACACGCACACGTCGGACCACGAGGCCCAGACGGAGGACACGGCGTCCCCTCCTGGGAGAGCTTGAGTGCCGTGGGCAGGTGGGCACGGCTGCGGCTCAGGCTGTCTTCTCCCTGCAGTGTCTCGTGGCTCTAGTGGTCAGCGCTTGAGCGTCCAGTCTGGCCAGTGAGGAGGGAAACAACGGCTCTCTTTTCATCACGATGAATGATGATCACAGGTGAGGGGTGGGGACTTGGAACAAAATGTTCTCAGTAACAAGGACTCGGAGAAAACAGCCCAAACGGGGGTTTCCAGAGAGGGTTCCCCAGCTTTTCTCACCAGCCCCCAGCCCACGGGAGCAGCCAGGTGGCACTTCTCCCCTCCACAGGATCCCTGATCCTCAGGGCTGTGTCCCCTGTCACCCGTGATGCACTAGGGTGTCCAGGCACCTGGGAGCATCGCCCTGCAGCCCCTGGCCCAAGCCCCCACCGTGGCTCTGCCGAGGCCTCCCCCCAAGCTCTCCCGGGGCCCTGGGGTCTCTACTCTCCTCCTGCCCCATGCTTGGTGCCTGCCAGCTGCGCTGGAGTGCCCTGACCCAGGCCCTGAGACCCTCCTGTGGCCCGAGTGCCCCCAGTATCCCACGTGGGCCTGGTATCCCTGGTCTCAGGGAAGGCCAGGGGCCTGGTGCCCAGGGCCCCTCCCACAGCAGCGTCCTGGCCAGAGCCCAGGGGTGTGGTGACGGTCCTTCCGTCTCCCCGTGGGTCCTGCTGCCATCTGTGGAGGGGACAGCACGCCTCCCCAGAGGGCAGGGGTGGTCCATCCGCACTCCGCCTCTCACTGCGCCTGTGGGTGCCCGGTTCCTGCACAGTGACCAGGGCCTGGGCTGCGGGGCCTCTCACTGCGCCTGTGGGTGCCCGGTTCCTGCACAGTGACCAGGGCCTGGGCTGCGGGGCCACTTGCCCACCCCCCTGTTTGGTCCTCACCCGAGCAGGAGCCTCGGTTCCAGGATGAGAGTGGGCTCCAGGAGGCCAGCCACCTGCTCGGGGCCACCAGCACAGGCGGTGGCCAGGGACGCGGGGTCCTCCAGGAGCTGCTGTCAGGGTGTCCCCAGCCCTGGGGGGCTTTTCCCTGGAGTCCGAGGACCGCTGCCTTCCCGTAAGTCCCCAGGGGCCTGGCAGTGACGGGGAAGCCCCTCCCACACTCCTGGGGCTCTGGAGCCGGGAAAGGGGCTCAGGGTGCAGAAGTCCCGGGAGACTCTGGTCCTGCTGTGCAGCCCCACCCACCCAGAGCCACGGGGTCCGGCTGGGGCCACGCTTTAGGGTCTGGGTACTCTGGGCCCCTCAGGGAAGCTGGGAGAGCCCAGGCTGGGGGTCACAGGGTCAGTCACACCCTGGACGCACCTGTGCTCCGGGGCTTGGTCTTGTCCCTGCCCCTCTCGGGGGCCTCCTGGTCTAGGACTGGGGATGGGCAGCCCCACTGAGGGCCACTCTTCCCAGAGTCCCCGGGCCGCAGAGGGAGGGGAAGAGCCACCTGGGGATGTGGTGGCCACTGTGCCCCTTGGTGGGGCTCTTCTGTTCTTTCTCGTGGGGACCCCAAGTGCCCACCAAGTGCCGCCTGCAGATGGCAGCTCCTGGGCCAGAGGGCAGGGGGCAGGGCCCAGCGGTCAGGGACCAAGCTCTGCAGGGCGCCTGTGGGGCCCAGTGTGAGGTGGCTCAGAATCTGTGGGGGTCCCTGGCTTGGGGGTACCTCGTCCCCCTCCCAGGACCCAGCCAGGCACCTCTTCTCGGCCTAGGATGTGCTCCATCACAGGGCACTGGCTGCGGGTCAGAGTCCATGCTCTGCTGATGGCTCTGACCACCCTGTGGGTCTGTGGTACGCACAGGGACCTGTGTCCCCACTCTCCAGGGAGGTGGCCATTCAAGGGACAGCCAGGGCTTAGCTCAGGCTCAGCCGCACACTATACTCCTGGCTCCCTCTGTCTCTGGGGTCCGCTCCCCGGGGGGCTTTTGAGCCTCTGTGGCCTGCCCCACGTCCCCACCTAGGTTGGCGAGATGGGCCAGCCTTATCAGGCCCTGACCCTGCTGAGGGATGGGGAGCTCCAGCTGGGACCCTCCACCAGGAAGGGGGCCCCCAAGACCTGGCTCATTGCTAAGCTGCCCCCAGGCTTAGGGTGGTGTGGGGATGATGGATGGATGGATGATAAGTGGACGGGTGCATGATGGTGGTGACAGAATGGCTGGTGATGAGTGGATGATGAATGTTGGATGGTGATGATGGTGGATACTGTAGATGTACCATATGGGTGGACGGTGGTGGGTAAATGGTCAATAAGGGTGGACGATGTGGATGAACGGATGGTGCGGGATGACGGTGGATGATGGATGCCAGGTGGATCACAGCGGATGCTGGTGGGGGACAGTGGATCCTGGTGGATGGATAATGATTGATGGGTGGTGGATGATGGTGGGTGGGTGGACAATGGGTCATGTGTGGGTGACGGTGAGTGAGTGCCTGGTGCGTGGTGGGAGGTGGATGGAGGGATGTGTGCACTGAACTTAGTCGTTAATGATGGCATCACCGATAACTTCAGAGCTGAGTTTTTTTCCTTTCTGTGTTTGAGCTGGTTCTGGTTCCTGATAGCACGGTCGGCCGTCTGACTGGCGGATGGTTCCATGGTGTTCTTTGGCTTGGTGAGAGGATCACAGGGCCTTTTCATCCGGAAAGTGGGTCAAAGGCAGGGCTGGGTCAGAATAAACCTCACAAGTTCCTGAAGGGAAGCAGCTGCTCTTGGGTTCCACATGGTGGGTTGGCAGTGTCCTATTTGATGGCACAGTGAGTCTCCCTGGGGGAGGCCAGGACCAGCCAGGGACACTTTCAGTGAGGTGGCACCACGTCTGTCTCCAGGGGGGTTTCCAGGCTAGAGTGCCTTTTTCTCGGGGACCCTCAGTCTTGTTCTTAAGGCCTGCAACTGATTGGGTGCTTCCCACCACATCATCAAGCATAGGCTTCCTTCCTGCCGCCAGTGACTGCTGGTGCTTCCAGAACTTCACAGCAGCGTGAGTCTGGTGTCCCACTGCAGGCTCACAGAGCCCGCCAAGCCAGGCACCCAGTCACCCTCCTGCATCAGCTCCGTCTGAGCTCAGCTCCCGCCAGGGCTGGGAGCCTGCGGAGTCCTGGCAGCTGGGGGAGGTGTGTGGAGGCCTCCCTCCTGCACCGAGCGCTGGGAAGGGCTGGGCGCAGCAGCAGGTCCTGCGTGGCTCCTCCACGGTGAGCCCTGTGCGTCTCGGCAGGGTTCGCTGAGGAGGAGGGCCGGTGCTCCTCGGCCAGACGTCTTAGATTACCCTTTCTCCACTCGCGCTCTGGCGAATCCCGTGACGCAGTGTGCCTGCGGGCCACTCTCCCAGCCGCCCCCCTCCCCCTGTAATGTGAAGCCCATGTGTTTTCAGGGAAATTTTAGCCACGTGTTGCTGATTCATCTACACTTTGCTGATCAGAATGCAGTGTTGTAAGAGCTGATGGGCACCGCCAGCCTTTCCAGCCCTTTTCAGAAGCCTCTTCCCGACCCTCCTGTTTGAGCCAAGCGTTAACAGGGACGCCGCCCCTTCCAGACCCAGGTCTGCCTGAAGCCTGGTGTGACCGGTCTGCGCTTGGCCGACTCACTGGCTGGCGAGGCGGCTGGGTCTCTCGCCGTCCCTGCATCTCCATGCTGACACGGGGTTCAGGCTGGGCATCTGGGGACCCGTGGCTATGGTGGGCAGAGCTCGGTCGCTCGCTATCCGCGGGTGACGATGTGGCCTGGCGTGGGCCTCCTGGGGTCTCGGTAGCCGCTCTTTCCTAATAGCCTATCTTGGTTTGCCAAAGAGCGCAGCTCAGAGACAGTTCTGTGCCCCCCCTCCCCGAGCTGTTTGCTGGCCACCTCGCCTGCTTCCTTCCTGCCGATCTCCATCCATCAACTGCCATCTGACACGCAGCTCTGAGGGCTGGTTCCATGAGACGGAGGGTGGTGTGCCCTTCAGAGAGGCAGCCGACCTGCTGGGGGCGAAGACTGACAGGTGGACAGACACAGAGATCTGACCCAGCCTGTGGGGAAGGAAGGAAGGGAAGGCCGGGGCTCCTCTGGGAGGCAGCCGGGAGCGGGGGGGACTCTTGGTCCGTAAGTTTGTGCCAGGGTGAAGGGAAGGTCGTTCGGGGTAGGGAACAGAGTGTGTGGGTCCCTGAGCTGCCAGAGGACTGGCGAGAAGTATGTGTGGCTCTCATGTGGAGGCCACGCTGGGAAGGGGTGAGGGGCAGTGAGAGGCAGGTGCCACGTGATGCAGAGGGACTGGCCTCTAACCCAGAGCGTGGCGAGAGGGCGGCATGCGTGGGCTGGGAAGGGACCAGGCCCGGTGGCTGCTCCGGTCAGGGTTACAGGCTGAAGTCCACGTCAGTGATTTCCACCCTTTGATTCCCCGTCTGTGAGTTTCTGTAGATGCAAGCAGTTGTATAACTAGCACGGAAACCAAGACACAGGCAACCGCGACACTCCCCAATTCCCTGTACCACGGAAGCCACCCTCCCAGCTGTGCCAGTCTCATATTCTGCCTCTGGAGATCAGCTTTGCCTTTTGGCCATCCGTGACCCTTCACCCGTCTATCACCATGCGTTTGGTGCTCTGGGCTGTGTGCATCCACAGGCTGTTCCTTATTCCTGCCCAGTAGCATTCTGTGGTCAGGCCTGTCCAGTTGCCTGGGGTGCTTGGGATGACTCCTGTCCCCGGCAGTGGTCCCTGGAGTCACCAGGCACCTTTGAGTTCAGGCCGGTTCTGGGCCCAGCTGAGCGTCACAGATGTGTGCAGGGTGGCAGCTTAGGTGCCTGTGGCAGGAACAATCCCGCTCCGAACACGTGCCTAAACACGGCGAGGACATGCTTCCCTCCTGGCGCCAGGCACCGTGACTCCTGGACCTCTAATCAGGGCTTGTTCCCCAGCCTCAGCCGGTGAAAAATGCCCACACTCTGCGGTTAGTGAGGAAACTGCAGAGTCGATGAAATGGTGCAAGGTCCACAGCTGCTTCAGGAGAAATGCCCTTTATCTTCTTTATATTTTTTCTCTCTTTTGCTTCTTATTTTTTTTAAATTAATTCATTTATTTTTCTATATGAGGGATTGAACTCAGAGGTGCTTAGTTACTGAGCCACATCCCCAGCCCTTTCTATTTTTCATTTTGAGACCATGTCTTTCCTTCTAACTGGTGAAATGATGGTGGCAATAGAGGGGAATCTGTTTTATGGTTTTTATTTTGAATATGAACATAAAAAATTATCAACCCTAGAGCAGTCCCAAAACTCTTCTGAAAATTCACTGACCTTGCACAACTAGTTCTGACCAGTGTGGAGGAGAGGGAATGGGATTCACCCTCCTACTGTAAACAGCTAGAAAATTGGATGAAGGGCGCCTAGCACGGTTCTCCAGCATTGGACGACAGACAGTATGAGACTGATTGCTGACAGCAGGAAACACACTGTGGTCTCACGGCGGCACCGCTCACGCGGGGAGGGGTCTGACATGGAAGAGCACTGCTCTGCAAAGAGGAAACAGAAACTGGAGTTCAGGGACACCAAATTAGCAAAATTGAAGGTGAGAGTCCTGGAGAGGAAGGAACTGCCAAGAAAGAGCCTCAGCCATCTGCAGAGAGGCCTCCCAAGGTCTGGCTGGGAATTGACCTGTGCATGTGCACAATAAAACTGCCAAAGGCTGGGGAAGACTAACCCCAAAGAGCAAGCAGCAAATCCTTGGAGTTCACACAGGGTTGGTGACAGCTAGTGCTCCCACCAGCCAGAGTGGAAAGATCTGATAATGTGCAGGATGTTGATAGACTCTCAGAAGAAACTGTCTGGTATTGGTGGTCAACCTGTCTTGGCCTAAGACTGTTCTGGACCTACCCTAATTACACTTAAAAACAACCTTCAGAAGGAACTGATTCCAAGCATTTCACAGTCAAGGACATTAAAACAGCTCATGCTCCATGCACTCAAATAGGAAGAGGAAAACACAATTATACGTAGAGAAGTGGAACAAACAAAAAAAGTCATCAATGAACTTTTGGAGATGAAAACTTAATATCTGAAATGAAATAATATCTGGGATTCACAAAAGAATAAGCAGTATACAAGAAAAGATCATCAAGTTTGAACCTGGAGAAACTATTCAAATCACAGAAGGAAAACCAAACCAAACCAAACCAAAAAAGCAAAACAAAGTAACAAAGCAGGATATTGGTACTCTGTGGATAATACAGATCACCTGGCCTGTGTTTAATAGGAATTCTAAAAAGAGAAGAGAAAGAGAGGAGGGAGAGAAAAAAGTTTTGAAGAAATAATAGTGAAAAAGTTTTCTGAATTTAATTGAAACCATAAACTCACAAATCCAAGTTCAATAAACCTCATGCAGGATAAATATTAAGAAAACAACATTAAGGCGCATTAGAAACACATTGCTGAAAAACAGTAATGAAGAGAAATACCAGAAGCAGCCATATTAAAACAACAAAACAAAAACCCCAAAACATTGTGTACTCAGGACCAAAGACATGAGAGACAGCAGACATCTCTCCAGAATCCATGGAGCCAGAAGACAATGGAGAGATGTCTGTAAAGTGCTCACAGCAGGGCAAAATCTGCTGAGAATGGTCTGTGTTTATCTATTTCTACCCAGTAAACAGATCACTGCAAAATTGGAGATAAAATAAAGACTGTTGCAGACAGATAAAAATGGATAGAATTTGTTGTCAACAAATCTGCTGTACAAAAAATGTTAGAGTATATTCTTCCAGCAGAAGAAAAATGATTCCAGATGGAAGTTTAGACCTACACAATGAAGCACAGGGCACAGAAAGAGCAATTGTAGAGGTAGAAGCAGACCATAGTTACATTTGTAACAACCTTTTCTCATTTCTATATTACACTGAATGATAATTCACTGTTTAAAGCAAAAACCAGAAATGTAGGGCATGTGCCATAGCTCAGCAGTAGAGTACTTGCCTATGATGCATGAGACCCTGAGTTTAGTCATCAGTACTGCAAAAAGAGGGGGGCATTTTATTTTGGGGTTTACACTATATGTGAAAATAGAATCTATGACATTAGCACAAAAATGAAAGAAATGGAATCATACTGCCAACTGATTCTTATGTAACATGAAATGGAATAATATCATTCAGAGGTAGATTATGACAAACACTTATGTTTAGAACAATTAAGTAGAGTAAGAAATTAAGTATAGCTAATGACCTATAGTGGGAATAAAAAAGAATTTTTAAGATGCTTTATTAATCTCAAAGAAGAAATAAAGAAGGAAAAAGTGAATAAATATGGGGCAGATAGAAAACAAATATCAAGATGATAGATTTAAACCCAAATTTATCAACATCTACATTAAAATTATATAACACCCCAAATTAAGGCAGAGAATGTAAGATTGGATAAAGAAGCAAGATCCAAGTATGTGTTGCCTATAGAAAATATGATTTAAATATAAAGGTTCCAAATAGGTTACATGTAAGAGGTCAGAAAAAAGATACACCATTAATAGAACGTTAGAGTGGTAGTGCTAATAGCAGATGAAGTCAATTTCATAGCAAAGAACATTACCAGGGAAAAAGAAGTCCATTTCAAAATAATGAGGGGGTCAATTCATCCAGAAGGCACAAAATCTCAAGTATGTACATCCCTAATGACGGTCTCAAAATACATGAAGCAAAAACTGATAGAGAAATCCAAGATTACATGTGTAGGCATCAGTCTCTCTGTACAGGGTTCAGCCAGAGGAAGAGAGCTGGTACAAGTTAGGCAGATGGAGGTACATGTGAAATGGGCTCATGCAGTGGGGGTTCTGGTTAATTTAAGCCTGAAGCCAGCTGACATGGCCAGACAGGCCAACCCTGGGGTTCATATGAAGAATTCTTCCTCTCTCTTGGGAAGGCCTTGGCTGGCTTTTCAAGTCTTCCTACTAAGTCAGGCTCTGCCAGGATGATCTTTCTTTAAAATCCACTGATCAGAGACTGTAATTGCATCTTCAAGATTCTTTCCCAGTAGACTTAGACTGAGGACTGACCGGGCAAGTGGGGTGCTAGCCTCCCCACACAGACACATCAGAAAGCCATCACAACCCTCTCTCCACAAATGATAAGCCAAGTAGCCAGAGAGTCAGAAATGATACTGAAGACCAGAAAAAGCCATCAGTCCACTTTGCCTAATTGATGTTTACAGAATACTCCACCTAACCACCAAATGCCACGGAACATGCCTCCAGATGGACTCCATCTGGATCATGAAATGAATTCTAATAAATTTAAGAAAATTAAACACAAAGTATGTTTTCTGACCACAAAGATACTAATTTAACTTTAAAAACTCTCTAAATATTTGAGATTGAATGACACATTAACCCATATGTCAAAAAAAAAAAACTCATTATAGACATGTACCATCATGCCTGGCCAGGTCCAAATATTTTCTAATTTTCCTATTTTAATGTACCCTGAGGAGGATGAGGCAGGATGATCACATGTTTGAGACCAGATCAGGCGACTTGGTAAAATCCTGTCTCAAAAAAAATGTTAAAAATATTGGGGTGTAGCTCAATTGTAGGACATTTACCGAGCAAGTGTGAGTCCCTGAATTTTGTACTGGATCTCCAATATTAAGAAAGAAAGGAAGGATGAAAATGGGCAGAAGGTAAGAAGGGAGGGAAAGAGAGAAAGGAAATACTCAGAACTACGTGAACAAGGAAACACACATCAAAATGTGTACGATGCAGTTAAAGTCGTACTTCAGAGGCAAATTCATAGTATTAAGTGCTAACATTAGAAAAGAACAGTCCTGAATAGGTCATTACCTGAAGAAACCAGAGATAGAAGAGCAAATGTAACTTGATAAGCAGAAGGAGGATGCAAGCAGGAGAAACCAGTGAAACAGGAAACAGGAAAACTGTGGTTCTTCCTCTTCCAGAGTGTGGGGATGCAGCTGTCCTCTCTGCAGCTCTGGACGAGGGGACCTGTCCTTCCTGAAGAGGTCTGGGTCATTCCCAAGCCAGGCGGCCGGGGAGCCAGAGCTGGGGTTTGCACACAAGCCTTTCTTCTGTTCAAAGTCCCTCCACTTCCGGCCCCCCTGCTGGGAGCTGAGGCAGGGTGTTCAGCTCATTGCACCAGCTGGTCCTTGTGGAACGCTCTGAGTCACCAGTGACCCTGCACCAGTTGTACCAGCCGCACAAATGCTTAGGAATCAGCCTGGGTCTGCACACATAATGCTGGTGTGTCTGAGCATCGTGTCCTAAAGTCACTCTGCCAGGGGAGGTATGGATTCTGCAAAATGGCGCTTCCCATCCCAGACGCAGCTCAGCGGAGTGCCATTGAGCTGCTCCCGCCCAGGTCAGGCCCAGCCAAAATTCGCCTGGGCTTTCTGCTGCAGCAAACAGCTCACCAGGCCCCGGCACCCAGACCTGGCGTGGCCCGTGGGCAGCGCCGTCTGTGTCTCGGCGAGAGGTGGTGGGAGTTTTTTCCACTCTCCAGGAGATTGCTGGCTTTTCCTTCCTCACTCCTCTCCTGGCCGCCCTCCTCTTGCCTGCGATGCAGAATTGAAGCCTGGAGGGGAACCTGGCTGGCAGGCAGGGCCAGGGGACCCCTGCAGACCTCTGGAGCTGGGAGGGAGGGAGGGGGGGGGAGCCACAGTGCTGGGGGCTGGGGCCAGAGGGCCAGGAGGAGTGGGCTCTGCGGCTGCAGTGGCCGGTGGTCCAAGGGCACTGGTGTGTGAGGGGGCGCTGTCTTACATCTCTTGTCCCCTGTGGACACTTGTATTTTGTGTGGACTCTTCTTCCCGCACGTTGGACTGTCTGAAGGAGGACACAGCAGGCCAGAGAACGAGGGGAATGAAAGGTCATTCACTCCCTCGGTCCTTCAGGAATAATCGTGGACCAGAGCTGCGGCTTGCCTGGCCAGATGAAGGGGGCTGGTCCCCTCGGCCGTGGAAGGCCCCTTCCTTACAGAAGCAGGTCCCTCGAGCTCCTTTGGATCAGGCCCCCAGGACTTTTGCTCCAGACCCCAGCCCACCTGCCCATCTGTTTGTCAGGTTTTCACAGCTGTGACTAAAAGACGGACCAGACCGATTTCAGGGGAGCTCCCGGTTTCTGAGGTCTCCGTCCCTCAGGGCTCGAGGCGAGGCACAGCATCAAGGCTGCGGAGCGTGGCAGAGGGAGCCGCTCACGGCTGACGAGGAAGCGGAGAGACTCCCTCACCTGACACCACATCTCTGCCCCCAAGGCCGCCCAGGGGCCCACCTTCCCCAGCTGCCCCACCTACCTTCAGGCACTGGTGATCCATCCTGGGTCAAGACTCAGAGCCCCGTCATTTCTCCTACACACCTTTCTGCCTTGTCTCCAGATGAGGTTTGGCGGACACCGCTCATCTAGACCTTAATCCCCCTTCTCACGTGATGCTCTGGCTCCGGGTAGTCGTCTGTTGGTCATTTTGCTCACAGCAGTTATTCCTGGCATGGCCATGGGTCAGGGGCAGCCTCGTTAGACCTAGAACCTCAGACCCCACCCGGCCTCCTGCAGACCCTGGGGTGGGCCACTAGTCTGCCCTTCAGGAAGTCCTTGTGTGATTCTGAGAGAGTTTGAGAGCCTCTGTTCTATAGAATTCACACTTTACATGTGTGAAACTGAGGAACGTTCTCAAAAACCTACAAAAAGCTCATTACTATCTAAAGCAAAAATGGCAACAATGTTGCTGAATACATTTCTTTTTCTGACCCTATTTCAGGCCACAAAGCAAACCTCAGTAAACTTTGGAAAAGTACAATTATGTGAAATATGTTATCCAGCTTCAGAAGAACTCAGCCAGAAATCAATAATAAATTCTCTTTAAATATTTGTTTTCATACTTTTAAGATATTCATAGATTAAAAAAATCAAAAATAAGAAAAAGATTAATTGAACAAAAAAAGAAAACACAACATATGACAATTTGTAAGATGCTGGCAAAGCTGCACTTAGAGGGAGATTCATAGTATGACACTGAACATGTCTGAAAAGAGGGGAGTTTTCAAGATTATCCTTCATAACAGAAAAGGAGGAGCAGCGACTCATCCGAAGGGAGGGGAAGGAGAAAACAGTAAATATCGGGGCAGAAATGACGAACTTGAGAACAAAAAGACAAGTTACTGAAAGCTGGTTTTCTGAAAGCAACCAAAAATTGATGAGCTACAGCCAAGTTATTCAAAGAGGAAAGAGAGAAGATGGAAATTACCCACGTCCAGAACAAGGAAGGCTCAATGCTGCGGACTCTGCAGACACTGGTGGGGCAGCAAGGACCTTTGGGACAGCTCATTTAGTGGTGCAGGTGCCGCGCTCACACCTCCTGAAGGACACTTAGTCCTAGAGCTCACCAGAAAGGAGCTGGGTGCGTGAACAGCTCTGTGTCTAAAATAAAATTTGAGTTTTTATTTGAAAATTTCCTACAAAGAAAACTAGGCCCCAATGGCAAAATGTCCCTTCCATGCAAAGAAGATGAGGAGACATTTCCCAACTCTTTTTATGAGGCCAGGATTACCGACACAGAACTATATGAGGGTATTTCAAGAAAAGACTGTGGACCAACGTCCTTTATGAAGATGGACTCAACCACCTCAGCGGGTGGAATCCAGCAATTTGCAGAGAGGACGCTGCGTCACGACTGTGTTCTGTTTCTACCAGGAGTACAAGAGTTGATTCGACTTTTGAAAATAAGTGAACTTAACTCACTGCATAAATAGACTGAAAGAGAAAGAACATGTGGTCATCACTAGGCATGGCGGCCCCCGGCAGCCCCCTTACCCATGGATGTGTGTCCCCAGCCCCCGGTGGGGGCCTGAACCATCAGATGCACCAAGCCTGACGTGCCACGCGGTCCCCTCGCGCTCTGCAGCCTTGCGCACAGCTCCAGGGCTAGTCTGTCCTTTCACGCTCTGTGCCCTGCGCCTCCACTGCTTGTGACCTGTGCTTTGGGGCCATTGTAGGTACAGTAAGGGTTACCGGGACACAAGCCCTGTGACACCCAGGAAGTCCATCAGACAGCCAAGACAGCCACCAGGTGATGAAGGGGTGGTTGTGTTTACAGCCCGGATGTGCTAGACCATAGTGTGATTCGCACCCAAGGAGGACGGACAAGGGTGGCTCAGGATTCCGTTACACCACTCAGGACGGGGCACAAGTTAAAACATGTGAATCATTGACTTCTAAATTTTTCCATTTAATATTTTCAGACTGTGGTTGACTGTGAGTAACTGAAACCATGGAAAGCAAAAATGTGGGTAAGGGGGGCCACTGTACACAGAAAACACATTTAGCCCAGTCCAGCATCCACTAGTGACACAAAGGAAGAACCGGCCATCGGTGTCGACAGAAGACAACCTCAACCTGTGACATTCTTCATGGGCACAGGCTGACAGCTCCTCCCTGAGCTGCAAACGAGGTCAGGACATGTGCTCCTGTCTCCTCTGTCCAGCAGTCTCCAGCCACGTTTCCCACAGTGAAATATGGTCAGGAAAAGAAAGGCATGCAGATTGGAAATGAGGAGTACGGTTGCCTTTATGTTCACGCAACATGACGGGGTCACTGTGCAGAACACCCAAATCTACAAAAAGGAAAGAAGAGAAGAGAAAGAAGAGGGAAAGGAAGAAGGGCAGGGTAATAAGTTCAACAAGACGCTGGACCCAGGTCCATGTGCAAAACCCGGTTTGCATCTATATGCACCAATTTAACTGAATTTGAAAGGTGATACAATTTACAAGGTCATCACAATGTAAACTGCACAGAGAGGAATCTTGCAGGTTATGTACAAGATTTGTATCACTTAAAACTAAAAAAACATTGATGAGAAAATTACAAGAAGAGACCTAAATTCATGAAGAGACGTACAATGTTCATGGATTTGAAGACACAGTCTTGCTAAGATGTCAGTTCCTCCCAAACAGATCTGTACATTCAGTGCAAGCCCAGTCAAAATCCCATCAGGCTCGTTTGTAAAAACTGAAGTTTAAATCCAAAATGTGTATGGAATTTAAAAAATTAAATAACCCAAACAATTTTGAAAGGAAAACACAATTAAAAGATCTATGCTGCATGATTGCAAGAGGTGCTATAATGCCTTAGTGATCGAGATAGTAGGATATAGACAGAGATCAATAAAGCAAAGTTGAGAAACAGTGTATACAGTTGACAGACTTTTTTTTTTTTTTTTTTTACTGGAGACTGAACCCAGAGGTACTTCACTACTAAGCTACGTCCCCAGCCCTTTTATATTTTGTTTTGAGCAGGGTCTTATTAAATTGCTGAGACTGGCCTTACAACTTGTAATCCTGCCCTGGCCTACCAAGTAGCTGGGATTTAAAGGAATGCACCACTGTACCCAGCAATAGATTTAAAAACAAACAAACAAACCCAAATCCAAAAACAGAAGCGCCCACAGAGCTCAAAGGAATAAAGATAATCTCAACAAATGGTACAGGAACTGAACAGCTTAGCTGAACATTAGTATATATAGAGAGACAGGGAGAGAGGAGGGACCTTTCACCTTCACTTCTATCTTGCGCTAAACACAAAATCCAACTCACAGTGGCCCGAGACCTAAAATTTAAGACCAGGAAATATCTAGAAGGAAACAGCAAAAATATTCTTGATGATTTATTAGGCAAAGGCTCTTAGCTAGAGTACAAAATGACTACAGAAAGCTTCTGCGTTTTAAACACACACTCAGGATGGAGAGCCGGCCTGCGAGTGGGCGAGTGTTCTCCCGGCCTGATGAAGCGCTGCGTCCACAATGCTGACGTGAGCTCACTGCTGGGAGGACAGCGGCGGGAAGAGAGGAGGCAGATGGAAGTCATCCGTGAGCTAATGCGGAAGCGTCCTCTCCTAGTGGCTGGGAAGTAAAACTCGGCATGATGACGACCAGCGCTGGCTTCCTAGAGAGGCGCAAACACAGGAGAGCGGTCATGGCCGCCCGCTGCAGCGGGACCCCAGCGGGAGGAGGAGCCCCACCTTGCCGGTCCCACACGGGATCCCGCAGGCCCACTGCCAGGGTCCTGCCCAGGAGAAGGCCTGTGTGTCCCCGAAACCACGTGGGGTGACCCCGGGACTCTCCCCTGCCCGCTGAGAGGCTGCCACTGCTGGAAGGTTGCAGTGGGCGCTCACGGGACACCCTGGGGAAGTGGTATGCAGAGGAGCCCCGGCAGGTGGGAGGGGGTGGCAGGGGGGGACCGGCTGCAGGGGACGAAGCCTGGCGTCCTGGTCTCTGGTGGGGCTGGCGGCCTCCTGTGAGGACACCTAGGGCCATCACACTGTGCCTCTGAAGGGCGCTGTGTGGACCTTCAGGCCCGCCCGGGGCTGTGGGCCTCTCCCAGAGTGTCCGCAGCGTCTGCTTCGCTGGTGTCCCTGGACACAGATGGCAGCCCTGTACCAGGGCTCCCTTGCACCCTGTCTGCCAGGGACTCTCCTCCTTGCTGCCCTTCTGCCTGCCCTGGCCCCGCCCTCTGCTCCTGCCTGGAGGCTGGGTGGGGAAGGGGGTCTGGGGGCCACGGGGGTCCAGCCTTCACATAGGCCTGTCGGGCGGGGAGGTCTGGCCACACTTGGGAAGGCGAGATCCCCCAGTGTCACAGCCACCCTGTGGGGTCAGGACCCTGGGGACAAGGCAGGGTGCCCCGCCTGGCATGGAGCATGAGCCGTGGGGCTGTCCTGGGGCCACCGCCTCCCACTGGTTCCCGCCTGCCACGGACTGGGCTTGTGCTAAGACACACGTGGGTGTACACACTCCTACACACAAAACTCACTCTCTCACTCATACAGACTCAGACACAGACATTCTCACATGCTGCACAACCCTCCCACACTGACACACTTGTGAACTCCCACACCACATACCGACACACACACTCACACACTAAACACCCAGCACACATTGCGCACCTCACACTCACAACCCTGACACACTCATGCACACTCTCACATGGTGCACATACCCACACCTGTGCACACTCCTGCACACACACGCACGTGCTCACGCACACAGCCTTTCCTGGGGATGAGACAACAGAGTAGCCACGTCAGTCACCTCTCTGTGCAGCAGGTGGTGGTTCTCATTGTCACAACTTGACAGTCGGCTTCCCAGGTGCCCAGGGGCTGGACGCTGGCTGGAGAGGGGTGGTGCAGCCCTCCCTCAGGGACACTGTGTCCTCTCCACACTGAACCCTTTGTCTGTGGGGTCCTGGCTGCTCATGGCTTCCCACTGGGCTTTGCTAATGTGTCCACCTTGGCCTGCCTCTCAGGTGGCCAATCAGAAGGCCAGGCGCCTCAGCAGTAGCCTCTGGAGACAGGCCACTCTCCCCCAGACGAGGGCCAGAAGGCTAGGGGCCTGTGGGGCTGCACCTGCCAGTTCTGTGCACAGGGTGCCGCTCCGTCCTGCCCCTGGGAGGTGCGCCAGACTCCAGCTGACGCCAGAGCTGATCTTGGCGTGCCACCTCCTCACAGGGCTCACGGCCTTCAGGCCACCTGCTTCCCCAAAGAGGACTTGCCGGGATGGAGCCAGAGTCAACAAATCAGAGCCAGCCTGGGTGCCCCGACAGGAGGAGGCGCAGTGGGTAGCGCAGGCGGGTAACCGCTGCTTCCCGGGGCAGGGCCTGCTCCCCACTCGGGCTGCGCTGGGGTATGGCCAGCCAAGCTCCAGAAGCCTGGTGACTCTCGGGGGGCTGGGCCGCAGAGGACTGCTCCTAGGATGCAAAGACACACTGGGACCCTGGACTCTGGTCCCCCCTGTGGGGCCTCCTGCAGGTGTCCTGCAGCTGGGGCGGGTGGCAGGTCTGGGGATGGAGGAGTGTGAGAGGAACGTCCTTCCTGAGGGGCGGGGCTGGCCTGAGGTCCGGCCTGCGGGTTGGGTCCCGCTGAGGTCCCCCTGAGAACCCTGGACCTGAGCAGGTGGACTAGGGTGTGGTACCCAGGCTGCTCTTTCCTGCTGTGACCCAGGAGAGCCACCTCACCGCTCAGGGTCCCTGGGTCCCTTGCAGCCTAGGTCAGCCCTGCGTGGTGCCCTGAGCGAGCCAGGAGCCCTGCCCAGGTGTGTCACTGGGGCTCGTTCTCTGTCCATGGCCACACTCACTGGTAAGAAGGCAGACCCTGCGGGGCCCGGGAAGGGGGCTGGGACGGCAGCACCGCCAGAGCCCCAGCTGTGACGGCAGAGGGCGTCTCCAGCCACGGAGGGCAGGCGGCTGGCCCTGGGGCAGGGTCTGCAGCAGCAGGGCCACCGTGGCCAGAGCAGCCCGGGGGCCAGGGCTCTCTTCCTCTTCCTCCTCGTCATCCTCTTCTTCTTCTTCTTCTTTTTGACTTGAAGAAATCTCTGTGAATCGAACCTCAGAAATGCTGAGAGAATCCAAAATGTGGTTTATGGAAACAGTCGGAGCAGTCCAGCCTGATTCCACATGGCCTGCGCTTTTTCCATCTGTGAAATCAAAACCAGACAGAATGCTTCATTAAGATGCAGCGCTGCGCCGGCCCCTTTCCCATGGCTAGTGTGGCAGGTCTCGGCTCCCTCAGCTTCTCGGGTGTTTGTTTTGGAGCCTGTCACGTCCCATCGGTCCTCCTCCTCCTCCTCCCCTGTGGCCCTTTCCCCCAGCAGGGTCTCCGGGAAGGGGCCTGGGGAGGCAGGCAGGGCTGGCGCGGCAGGCTTCTGGTCCGCCTCCCAGAGCCGCCCGCAGGGGCTGCGTGTCCTCTGCCTCTCACGAGGCCGCTGGCCGCTGTGTTCACCAGCGCTCCTCCCGTGACCCCGTTTCCACTGTGGAACTCGGGTCTTGGCCTGAGCTGATTCACACGCTTTCCAAGCAACCCGAGCCTCCCACCTCCTTCCCCTCGCCGTGACCCCCCCTGGAGCACCTTCCCCGAGCCTGGACAGCTCCCGTCCTTCCAGGGCCCAGTTCACATTTCACCTCGGTGACACCCCAACCTTCTTCCAGCCCCAGACACCACCCGTTGCTCCCCCCAGGCTCCAGAGCCTCGCACAGCGGCACCGTTGGGCTTATCACACTTGGGGTGAGCATCCCGTCTGCTTCACGTCCTCCGTGTAGACGTGGGACGTCCTGGCTGTCCCCCTGCATGCCCAGTCACTGTGCTGGGAAGGACTTGCAGCCTTGTCTGGCTCAGTGGATGGCCGCTGCTGGCCAGTAGTGTCCTGGGCTATGCAGGGGAGGAGGGAGTGGTGTCCCTGCACAGACGTGGCCTCCACCTGCGGCACTGAGTCTTGGAGGCCCACAGCCGGCTGGATCTCCGCCCCCCCCAAGGTTTTGACTTCTGCCCCCACCCAGGGCACCTTCCTTCCCTGGCAATTTGCCTCCTGAAGTTGCTGCCACTCAACAGCGATGGCAGGTGATAGAAAAAGAAGGTAGAACATGGGTTCCCTGCAAAGTCCACGTCCCCATCCCTGGAACCTGTGGGCCACACTGCCCTGCCCTGTAGCCGGGACTTTCGGACGTGATTTGCTGAAGGACCCTGAGGTGGGGGGTCCCTTGGATTATCTGGGTTGGGCGAGTCACCCAGGAACTTTGCAAAAGAAGGTGGAAGTCTGAGGAGGCCAGCAGAGGCCCAGAGGCCCAGGCCCTCTGAAACAGAAGGAATCGGGGGCCAAGGAGCGGGGCTGCCTGTCCCAGGCAGAAAGGACGAGGACATGGCTCTCCCCGGGAGCCTCTGGGAGCAGCAAGCCCTTCCCATGCCCTGGCCTTAGGACTCCTGACCGCCAGACGGGGAGAGATGAGTCTGTGTGGCTTGAGGGCCCTAAGCTCCTGGTCATTTGCTACAGCAGTGACAAGAAACTCACAATGGGTGAGGGACAAGATCCCATCAGTCTCTGTCTCTTGAAGGAACACCGGAGGGGAGCACAGAGGGTGGGAGGCTGCAGGCTGAGATGGTGGAGTGAAGACCTGGGGCCCGGGGCTCTGACCGCCCAGGCATCGGTCCCCAGGAGTCTCAGGTGACGTGGCCCAAACACAGTTTGTGTTCCCCCTTCCCCTTCCTTCAATCCCCCAGCTTCCTGTAGAGGATGAGGGTCTCTAACCCTCCACCGAGGGCCAGGGCAGGCCAGGATGCCTGCAGCTGGGCAGACGCTGCATCTGGAGTTAGCACGTGTGCATGAAGCCCACGACAGGCCCCTCACCAGAGTGGACCTCACTGACCCTGGCAACAGCAGGGCAACCCCCGCCACGGGACCACCGGCAGACCAACCGGCAGGGTCCGTCTGAGACACTGGAAACACTCCTCATCACGGATTTTTCTTCACTGGGCCACAGAGAGAGAGAAAGGGCTGAGGAGCTAAGTGCTCCAGAGGGGGAGGAGGCCAGAGAACAGCAAGAGGCCGCGTGGGGGAGAGGGCAGGAGCCGCCAGCTTCCCTGGGAGCCAGCTGGTCGAGGGCCCTTGCTCGTGTTGTTCACTCACAGATGGTCCCCGAACACCAGACAGAATGAGAAAGGGCCTGCTCCCAAGAGGGCCACGTGGGTGAGCGTGGACAGCTGCCCTCTTGGACTGTGGCCCTAGCCCTGCAGAGGGACTGCTCATTTCACGTTACCTGGGGATGGGCAGCTCCTGCGAGGCCTGGATGGTGTCCCCTCAAGTTCTCATGTCAAAGCCCCGGCCCCGTAAGGTGGTGTTTGGAGGTGGGTTTGGGAGGCCATGAGGATGAGGCTGGGCCTCACGGTGTCTCATGGGAGGACAAGTGAGAAGTGCCATCAGCAGGTCGGATGCCACCTCACCCAGTGGAATCTGCCTCCTCGGGGCTGTGAGGAGCTCCTGTGCGAGGCACTGTCCTGTGGGTTGGTCTCAGAGCCTGGGCAGCAGAGGCAGACGCTGTGTGGCCCCGAGGGAGATGGAGGGGGAGTGGCAGAAGGCCACAGTGGGCTCCCACTCCTGTCCTTGGCACCCAAGGTCATGGTGCAGTCAGGACCAGCGTCAGGAACGCGCCTCCTCAGTGACTCCTGGGGGGCAGTGTCAAGGGCTCATCTGCTCTATGGAGAAATGCGGGACACAGCGAGAAGTGAAAGGTGAGCGGAGACATTGGCTTGATTCCACCTCAGGAGATTTGGAGTCACACTGTCTCTAGGCCATTCCACTGGGTCTCAACTCCAGGTTCCCAGGAGTTAGGTCAGCTGAGCAGAGCCTGAAGGATTGTCCAAGATCCAGGTCACATAGCATGGGGAAGAGGAGGAGGGTCATCACTTTACTATGATGTTGGTGGTGGTGATGGTGATGGAGATGGTGGTGATGATGGTGGTGGTGATGGTGGTGGTGGTGATGATGATGATGGTGATGGTGGTGGAGATGGTGGTAGTGGTGGTGATGGTGATGATGGTGGTGATAATGATGATGATGATGGTGTTGATAGTGATGATGGTGGTGGTGATGGTGATGGTGATGATGGTGGTGATAATGATGATGATGATGGTGTTGATAGTGATGATGGTGATGGTGATGGTGGTGGAGATGGTGGTAGTGGTGGTGATGGTGGTGGTGATGATAGGGGTTAATGGTGGTGATGATGATGGTGGTGATGATGATGGTGGTGATAGTGATGATGGTGATGATGGTGGTGATGGTGATGGAGATGGTGGTAGTGGTGGTGATGGTGGTGGTGATGATAGGGGTTAATGGTGGTGATAATGGTGATGGTGATGATGATGATGGTGGTGATAGTGATGATGGTGATGGTGATGGTGATGGTGATGGAGATGGTGGTAGTGGTGGTGATGGTGGTGGTGATGATAGTGGTTGATGGTGATGATGGTGGTAATGATGATGGTGGTGGTGATGATGGTGGTGGTGATAATGATGATGGTGATGATGATGATGGTGGTGATAGTGATGATGGTGATGGTGATGGTGGTGATGATGGTGGTGGTGATGATAGGGGTTAATGGTGATGATGATGGTGGTGGTGATGATGATGATGGTGGTGGTGGTGATGATGATGATGGTGATGTGGTGATGATGGTGATGACCAAGGGAATGGAGGTCATGGTAATGGTGATGATGATGATGGAGGTGATGATGGAGATAATGAAGGTTGTTTTTGTCCATTTGAGCTGTTATTATGAAATTGAGTGGCTTATAGACAACACAAATTGGTCTCTCAGTGTTCTGCAGGTTGGAAGTCTAGGATCCAGGCCCCAGCAGGTTTGGAGTGGTGGGGGCTCATTCCTCGTAGATGTCTGTTCTCACGTGGTGGAAGGAGTTTTCTGACCCTTTGTCTTAAGGGCACTCACCCCATTCAGGAAAGCACCACCCTAAGACCCAACCTCCGCCCAACATCAAGGCCTTGAGGGCAGTGTCCAGGGTTGGAGTTCTGAGGGGGACGCACACGTTCAGACCTAGCCAAGGCCACTCTCAGGGGAGCGTGGACTTGGGCCCAGCTGTTCTTCTAGTCTCTCGACCTTAATCACTTGGTGTATTTTTCATCACAAATCTCTGAGTTTGGGTTATGGATTATCCTCCTCTTCCACATGAGAAACTAGGGACCTGGAGATGAAGTGGCGGACAGCATGTGTCACTGTACCACCAGGGCCAGTGAGGGGCCTGATGGCAGCACCCTGGGAGGTCACCAGCTTGTGCAGGGAGTTCACAGCGAGGTTTGTCCCGTGACTTAGCAGAGCTACTCGCCCTCTGGGGAGTAGTTTCTCTGTACTCACTGGACACTGAGTCATGGAGAAGTAGCCTCTGTGAGCTGGTGCCCAGTGGGATCCCTGTGGCCCCTAGGACTGTGGCTCTGGGTGCCAGGTGCTGGACCAGCATCTGGAAGTGATTCACCCCCCACCCTGTGGAGGGTGTCGTCACGCTGGGCGGCTCCTCCCCCTCCTGCTTGGGGCAGAGGCCCGTGCCAGGGTCCAGGCCCTTGGCCCTCCTCCTCTCTGACTTGCTCCAGGTGGAGGGGTGCCATTCTTTATTTTCCAACCCAGTGGTTTGTCAACATGTCAGTTGACTTGCATGAGTCGCCCTCTCCCCGTGCCAGGACGGTGCTGGCTGCAGGGGAACTCAGCTGTTCTCTCTTCAAGAGGCAGTAAGGGAAAGGGCAGGGCGGGCTCCCAGCTCTGGGAAGCCAAGTGCACGGCACGAGACGAGCTGTTGGAGGACGGGGGTCGTGGACGTGGCAGAACTGCTGTCGGCAGATGCACGCCACCCTCCCCGGGAGCAGGCTTTGCCTGACTTCAGTCCTGACAGGCACGGTCAGGTCCTGGCCGCGGGACGGGTGCTGGGAACGCCAGGCCTTGGACGCCCAGAGGTGTGGGCTGATGGACAGACTGGCCTTTCTTCCCTGGCCATCTGCCGGGTCTTGGGGGAATGTACTTGGGTGTGGAGACATGGGCTGCTATCTCCTTGCAGTCAGCCTGTTCCCAGAGCGCAGCTGTGCTGCCCTGCGCTCACACGCAGACCCTGGCAGTGACCGGCCTGTGCACAGACGTGCCGCCAGGGGAGGTGAGCCCTTGCAATGTGTGCAGACAGAATCCCCGAGCCTGGGAAGCGTGAAGCCGGGAGGCCCAGAGAGGGTGGCTGGGCCCGCCTCTGGTCTTACAGGCTTTGGACCAGGGCCGCCATTTTCTTAGGGTTTTGTGGGAACCCGGGAGGTGTGCCCTGGCGGTCAGTTCTGCAGCTCTGGGTGGATGAGGGTTTTCTGGGGAAGTGGGGAGCACCCGAGAGGCAGCAGAGTCTGGGTCAGGAGGCTGTGCCCTCAGCCTCCCGTGTCCAGGACGCAGGTTGGAGTTGATTCTGACAGACATGGTGCGGCTGAGCCTCTGCTGTGCTGTCAGGCTGGTGGGCGGTGGTGACAGCCCTCACGGTGCAGATGAATGGCATTGACACCGGCATGTGACATTTGTTTAAAAAAAAGGTGGAAGTCGGCTGCTGCCCTGAGGCCTGGGTGCCCCTGGAGGCTGCGAGGCGCGGTGCTGGGAGGAAGGTCCCGTCCGTCGCTCCCTTACCCCGAGCTATCGAAGAAGAAATCTCCTCCAAAGTAAATTATAGTCTGTGTAACAAGCCAAGGGTGTCCTCTGGGGTTTGGGAAGATGGGCTGAGCCCCGGAGAGCCCAGGACAATGGAGGGAGATAAGCACTCCCCTGGCGCCCAGCTCGGGAAGTGGACTCGCCGGCCCGCCGCGGCTGCACTGTGACCTGACGCCTCGTCTGGGCCAGGTCCGCGCTGAGTGCTGCCCGAAGCCTGTGGGAAGCCTCAGCGTGGTGGCCCCCACCCCCCTGCAGTCAGGGAGCCCGGGGCCACCCAGCCTGGAAGGCAGGAGCTGGACGGAGCGCGGCCCTGCTGAGCCCCTCCCGGGCTTGTGCAGCCCCACCACTTTGTGGGGGAAAGGACAGCTCACCTCGAGACACCAGCCCCTCTCGTCCGGGCCATGTCCCGCCTGGGCTCCCCAAGGCCGAAGCATCCCATCCAGCTGGCTGTCACGGCCATTGGTGTTCACTGGTGCCCCTCCCCTGTAGGTTGGCCGTCTCGGACATGGTTGCTGAGGTCCTGGGGCGCTGGCTGCCCCTGCTCAGGAGGGCCGAGGGTGAGCTGGCCTTGGGGGTGGGCTCCGGGGGCTCCACAGTGCAGCAGAGCATCAGGAAGCCCCAAGTGCCACTTTGGTCCTGCCTCCTCCTACAGGAGACGGCCAGCCCTCCTGGCCACTGACCATCAGGTGCTTCTTCTGAGCCGTTCGCCTGGGACAGTTCTCAAGCCAGGCACCTGCTGGCTGTCGGTGGTGTTGCTTCCGTCCTGCGGATTGAACCCAGGAGGGCTCTACCCTGAGCCAACCCGCAGTCCTTTTTAGGTTTTGGGCAGGACCTTGCTGAGTGGTCAGGCTGGCCTTGAACTTGGGGTCCTTCTGCCTCCGCCTCCCAGATCCTCTTCCTGTTCTCAGGCACCATTGTCACCCCACGAGATTCAAGGCACAAAGGAAAGCAGGCGTCTTGCCACGGGTGACGGACGGGGTCAGGTTGTGCTGTGGAGAAGCCCTGGCCCGCTGTGGCCACTGGTGGTGCGGTGCCCATCACCCAGACCCCAGGCCCGGGGCTGGAGGGCCACGTCCACGTTCATGCCTGGAAGGCCTGTGCTGGCTGTTGGTGGGAGGACTCGGTCACTTGCCCGCGGACACCTCTGCAGGCCACTTGGGTGGCCTTGCAGCCTGGTGGCTGCCTGCCCAGGAGCCTGTGTGGCCTCGTACCCCATCGGATGAGTCACACTCTGGGGAGCACTGAGACCCTAGGTCCAGCCCACACTCAGGGGCAGGCGAGCTGCTCTCCATTCTTCCAATTCAAAGAATTTGGGGCCCGTGTTGGAACCACGCAGACAGCAGGGCAGGCCGGGGGCCCTCCATGGTTCAAGAAGTATCTCACTGACATCCTAAACCCGGGTCGAGAGCCAGGGAGCCCCTGCCCTCGCAGCACATCCCCCAGTGGTGAGGGGCAGAGGGTGAGCCTTCGGGCTTCCTCATAGGCGGAGGTCAGGGGCCTCCCTAGCGGCCTGATCAGAGGCCTGGGGTTTGCTTTGAGGGTTCCTCATGGGGCCGGTCAGCGACTGCTGCGGTAGTCAGGGTGCCCCTGCCAGGTGGAACGTCCGGTCCTCTGCCCCGTCCAGCACAACGGCCACAGTGACACATGGCATGGTGCAGTGGCAGTGGCCGGAGGGGGCCTGGCCTGTCCGCTGATGGTGAGGCTGGGGGTGTCCATGGTAGGCAGTGGACAGAGCAGGTTTAAATGCCCAGGCCCCGAGTCCTGAAACCTGAGTTTGAGTCTGACTGTCATGGGGAGCTCTGTGGAGGGGGCAGGTCTCAGTTTATTAAAAATTGGGGTGACGGTCGCGCCGGCTCTCAGGACTGTAAGAACACAGGTAGGACCGTGAGCTTGGGCGGCCCCCGCGATGGCCAGAGTGAGCGCCCAGGCAGTCTGTGGTGGGTGCTGGTCCAGGAACAGTGGCCGCGTGCTGTGCTGCCCGCAGCCTGGGGCCCCACAGCCTGCCTGGGCTCCCGCTGGTGCACTGGGCCACGACGGGATCTGCCACCCTTGACAGGTGGGCCACAGCCCGATGCCTCAGCTCCAACCCTCAACCCTCCCAGTGCCCCGGTGCCCGTCACCCACCGACCAGCACCAAGTCTCTGTCAGGGCCTCCCTGACGCGGCAGTGGGCATTCTCCCCGCACAGCCTGTCCGCGCTGTCACCTGCAGCCCCGCTCCCGGCTGAGGTGGCCCGGAGGCCGACGGTGCTGCTCCCGGATGCTGGTCCTGTGGAGCACGCCTGCTCCCTGGGACCTGGGCTGCCGCCTGTGTCCCTGTCCTCTGGCCAGTGTCACTCCGCGGCCGGCAAGGGCAGCCTGGGAGGGCGGTCTTGCTCCCGACATGAAAAGCGAAAACACAAAACGTGACTCTGGGGGAATTTTAGTGGACAGGGGACATTTCCAAGTCCTCTGAGCACCATCTGAGACTCTGAGTCACTTCCCAAAGCCATCCTGGGCCCTCACACCCGGGCAGCCATGGACAGGTGACTCTGGCCTTGGGTCCTGGTCTCTGCCTGTCATGGCTGCAGGTGACAGTGCCCTTGGGCTGCACCGGGCAGGTCTGTGCTGGAGGACAGGCTCACAGAGTGCCCCACACAGTCCCAGGCCCAGGCCCAGAGTCTCCCGCTTCTCCCCGCCCTGGGGTCTGCAGGGAGCCCCGAGGTCCACCCTACACCCCGGTTTATCCCTGGACCAGGAACAGCAAACTTTTTTCTGTAAGGAGCCAGACGATGACTGTGACGGCGGCTTGTTCCTTGTTCTGTACCTCGTCCCCTTTCTTTTCAAATGAACATTTAAAAGTTAGGGTCAGGGGCTGAGGCTCAGTGGTGGAGCGCTTGCCTCACAGACGTGGGGCACTGGGTTCGATCCTCGGCACCACATAATAATAAATAAATAGGATATTGTGTCCATCTACAACTAAAAAACCATTTTTTTTAAAAGTTAAGGCTTAAAAAAAAAACCCTGCTCTTAGCTTCCAGGCCTCAGCCAGACTTAGCTGCTTCCCACAGGTGACGGGGACCCCTCTGCTCATCCGTATCCCCCACAGGCTGGTTGCGGGCTGGTTCCGTGTGGCCCAGCCGGGAACCCCAGGCTTGGGGTTCTGCAGGAGGAGTCTGGGGGCTTGGATCATGGCTGACGGGTGTGAAGACCCCCATTCCTCACCTCCTGCCCACCAGGAACGTCGCCTGCGTCTGCTCTGGTCTGCGCTTGGGTGGGGGGCTTCAGAGGACTCTGGTAGACGGTCCAGGCCGAGCCCAGTCCCTGTAGCCAGGGGAGCTGACAGCCTCCTAGGGTGGGATTGGATGCTGCGGGTGGTACCCGTGAGGTCAGGAGCAGCGTCCCCTGCAGGAGTCTGGGTAAGCGCAGCGGACAGCAGAGGGCAGGCTTCAGGCCGGGCCATGAGCAGGAGCAGGAGTCACAGGCTGGGGGAGAAGCCAGGGCAGGGCTGGGAGGGGCACTCGCCGGGGGAGTGGCCAGTGTGGGGAAGGCCTTGGACAGGGCCGAGACCCTGGTCTGGGAGGGATGAGGGTCCCTCAGAACTCGGGCTGCCCATCCTCTACCTTGTACCTGCAGGATGTGCTGGGTGGACAGGGCAGGGGCCTGGACAGGGCAGGTTTCCATGAGAACCACGGCCCCTCGTTAGAGGTCGTGTCCTTGATACTGTCTTCCTCGCTCAGCACTTACCTCCTGCTGGGTGCCTCAGCTCGTCTGCCTCACGGCTCAGCCTCCCGCAGCCCTCGGGATGTGCCCTGGCCTGAGCGTCCAGGGGCTGCTGTGACAGACCCCATGAACAGGTGGCTTAGTAAATACAACAGAAACGTCTCCTCCCAGTCTGGGGGCGGGAAGTCAGGTCAAGGTGGATCAAAGGGCAGGGCATGCTCCCCCCAGAGGACCCCCAAGGGCCCAGTGCCCCCGGGTCCTCTGACTTGTGAGCCCACGGCTCTAGGCCCCGCCTCCATCTTCAGGTGGCCCTTGCCTTGTGTGGCTTAGGCGTTTCTCCCCCTCTGTGAGGACAGGGACCATAGACTCGGGCCACCTTGCTCCAGTGTGGCCCCATCTTAAATGACATCAGCAAAGACCATTTCCAAACAAAGTCACACAGGGACCTGGGTGGGACGTCACCTGTCTTTGGAGGACAAGCTTCACCGGCCACAAGCGTGGCTTTGAGGTAAGGAAACGTCTTCAGAAGTGTACTGCAGGCCGCAGAGAGGCCAAACTGACCAGGCCTGGCTCTGCCTTTCCGAGTCTTGGGCCCGGATCCAGGTGGAGCTGAGCAGGTGCCAGGTGGGACTTGGCCTGCTCTGCTGGTGTCCCCTGCTGCCCTCAGGCCACCTGGTCAGCCCCCTCTCCCTCTTGGCCTTGGCAGCAACCTCCAGGGGTGGGGGAGCAGGGAGAGGGGAGGGGCTGTGCTCACCCCCACAGTGGGGGACACCTTGGCTGGACCCGGGCTCCCCTGCCAGGTGCCCGGTGCAGAGTGGGTCTTCCTGGGGAGGTTGTGGCCGTCCTGCGGCTGCCCCAGATGAAGCTGCAGCATGTCACTGCCCCTCGAGACCCGGGTCCGTCCCGACGTGGAGACGGAGCGGTCTGCTCTGGAGCCCAGCTGGGTGCTGGCAGTCAGGCCCCGGGCGTCCAGGAAGCTGGGGGTGAAGCGCTGGCGGCACCAGCAGCCACCTGAGGGGAGCCAGCTCTTGTATTTATGACATAAAAACGAGTCGAGGACACTGAGGACGTTGTCCAGGGAGCAGAGGCCCGGGCGCTGCCTGGACGTGCCAGCCCCTCCTTCCTGGGGCAGAGCCTGGCCTCCCAGCACCCCGACTTCGTCCCAGACATGACTGGAAGCTCTTTGCCACAAGAATCCATGACGGAATCATATCCGAATACACGACCTCAGACCGCAGCGGCCAGGGCGCCTGTGGAAGTTGGCATCTTATGACCCTCTGGTCTTCCTGCCCGCGGGGGGACGGGCAGCCCGAGGAGGTCACCGAGAGTGGAGGACACTGTGCAGGGCCAGGCCAGAGGCTGGACCCAGGCAGAGTCGCTGTTTGGACTGTTTCCGCAGGGCCCAGGTTTTTAGGATTCCAGTCCGTCCATCATTAAAGCCGACCATCGACCTCATGGTTTTTTAAACATTCAATGAGCGGCCGAGAGCCAACGTGGAAACCCTGAAGGCGAATAAAAGACCTCGGAATCTGTGAAACCAGCCTGAGCGAGGAGCGCGCCCAGGGCGGCCCCCAGAGAACACCGCGGGCGGGGCCCAGGCCTCCCGGCCCCAGAGCAACGAGGTGCCGGGCGCCGTCTCCTCGGCCGTTTCCAGGCAGGAACTGGGGGTTCTGGGCTCTGGGGTGCTGGGCGGGGAGGGCCGTGTGTGCAGGGTGGGCTTAGCCGGATCCGGACAGAGTCCTGGAGACCAAGGAGGTCAGCAGGGAGGGCCAGCGCCCAGGGGTCCCCCAGGGAGGGCAGGGCCAAGCCGCCCCAGGGACAGGGGCGCGGTGCCGGTTCTGGTTCTCCGTGATCTCCAGCATGCAGCGGCGGGAGAAGCTGAGGCAGGGAGACGGACCCAGGGGTCTAGCCCAGGCTGGGGTCATCTGGGGCAGTGACCAGTGGTTCCTGCCACTGCTGTCTCCCTCAACTGCTGGCGGAGCTGGCCGGCCCCTGGTGGTGACCTCCGCTGGCTGCTGAGCGGCACCCTCCACGCTGCCTGGGCAGGGAAGCAGGGGCTGCACCTGAGCTCACTCCACAGAGGGCCACAGTGGCCAGCCAGGGACAGACTTTCCCTCCAGGGACTGTGTCCGGGCACCAGTTCGGCACCTTTGTGTGGCGGGTGCGAAGGAGCAGGTCTGGCTATGTCCCCTGGAACGTTGGTTCCTTCTGTCTCTCCTCCCAACACTCTGGTGGCCTGGACCGGGACAGCCTCTCCACCCCACAGCTTGGGCTTTGGACAGTTACACACCAGCTGCGCCTGCACGCGGAGCGGGGGCTTCTGGTCTTCTTTCGCCCCTGGAGGGCTCTGGGTGTCGGGGTCTGTTCCGGAGCGGGCTCTCGTCCCCCGTTGCGCTCCCGCGGCTCCCGGGAGTGCTGGGGAGTTTTCTCCGAATGCCTGTGCGCCCGCGCAGCTTCCGGCGTTTCTTCTTGTCTCTGCCTTGGTGCGTGGAGGCTTCGCCCTGGACGCCCCTCCGGCCAGCTGTTGGTGGCACAGAGCTCCAAGTTCGCCCTGTCTGCTGCCCGTCAGTCAGGGGCCGAGCAGAAGAGCAGTCACAGTGACAAGCCCGAGGGAGTGTTTGGGGTGTGGCTGCGTCTGGTTTAGAGGTGGGAACTTGTCCCTGCAGGGCCAGGGCCTTCAGGTGGGCAGGCAGGACAGGGAGTGGACTCTGAGAGGGGACATGGGGGAAGTCCCACTGTGCCTGGCGGTGTTTGACGGTCCCTGGACGTTGACACTGCTGCGCTGTGCAGAGGCTGGGCTCGGGACGCTCCTGACCGGTCGGTGTGGAGTTCTGGTCTGTCCCACCAGGACGTTCTTGTAGCTGGACAGGGTCACCCAGGGCTCCCGGGTGTGCCGAGAACTGGGCAGTGTCTCCGAGGGGACGGGGACTTCCTCCGGATGCCCCTTTGGCTTCCCAGTGTCCCGGGCTGTGGCTGTTACCTTTGAGACCTCACAGAAATGAGTCCTCCGTGACGAGGTGGCTCAGTGTCCAGCTGGAGCATGGCTGGGGCCACGTGAAGTCCACTCATCCCGCCGGGGTGCTGCTGTGCAGGGTCTCCCAGCTCTGGAAGTCTGCGTCCTGTCTGCCGGGCAGAGGCTGCCGCTGTGGGGCAGCCCTCCCCAGGAGCGTCCTGAGGGCCTGCGGCCCTGTCCTCGTCCCTGTCCTCGTCCCTGCCCCCTCCCGCTGCTCCCCGGGGTCCCTGCCCCCTCCCGCTGCTCCCCGGGGCCCCACGTCTCCCAGCCTGGGCTTTGGGGTCCTTCCTTAGTCTTCCTCGCCCGTGTGATGTTCATCTCTTTCTTCCATTTCTTCCTCCAGTTACAGACCTGGACTTTACTTTTAATCTCTGTCTGTTTGTGTCCTCAGTTCTGAGTTTGTACCCCAAGGTGACCTTCAGAATGTGGTCTAGCTAAGGGTGCTGCTGCTGCCCTGCTGGTCGTGGTGGTTGTTGGTGTTGGTTTGGTTTTGGTTTCGTGATTTCAGTGCTGGGACTGAACCCAGGGCCTCACACATGCTAGGCAAGTGCTCACCCCTGAGCTGTGTCCCAGCCTTCTTAAAAGTTTATTTTGAGATAGAGGCTCCATAAGTTGTTGAGACCAGCCTCTAATTTGCAATCCTCCTGCCTCAGCCTCCTGAGCCACCAGGCCCAGCTATCTTTGGGAATCTTTCTTGCTTAAAACTTTCATTTATTTAATGTTAGTATCCTTCAAATATTCTGCCTTGTAACTCAGGTGTGCCTCTTAAGTTGGCATGCAGAAGGACTTTATTATTTTTTAGTAATAGTCTTGGTCATCAGACTATCTGTTTGCATCCATATCACCATTGAAACGTCTGTATTCACATCTACCATGTTCTTTCCTAACGATCTCTTAGTCCTTCACCTCACTTCTTGCCTCTTTTCAGGCCAACGGTGGCTTTTACTCTGTCGTTTCCCTGTGCCAGCTCTCACCAGTCTCTGACTCAGAGGGTGGCCGGGTGTGGCCCCCCCGCGGTCTCCCAGGCCCCGCCATCCTGGCTGCTGCCCGTGCTGGGCTCTTGGGCGAGCGGCGCTGTCTGAGCCCCGTGGCCTGTTGTGCCTTGAGGGGACGTCTTCATCCTGATCCTTTCACCCTGTGGCTGTGTTCCCGCAGTGCCCAGCAGCCAGCCCCGGACAGTGCACCCCGTCCACCTCCCGCTGGCCCTTACCTCCTGCAGCCTCGAGATTTCCTCGGTCCTTGTCCTCTTGCCCACGAAGTCCATTTCTGTCTCTTGGACCAGGCTTTCTGGCCTCGGCCCGCGCTCCCTCCTCTGGACCCCTGTCCCTGGCTCCGGTAGCTGCTGCCTGCTGCTGAGGTCCCCGCAGCGGCCAGCCATCAGGTCGCTGCTCCTCTGAAGGCACCTGGCCTGGGCCTCGGGGTTCAGGGAGGTTCCCCGGTGACTGGTGGCGTTCCTCGTTGCCACACTCCGACCTCAGGGGCTCAGGAGGCTGTTCCTGTCGATCTCACTGTCTGTCCTCCTCCTGGATCAGTGACTGCCACAGCCTTTCACCCAGGCCACGTGGCCGGGCGTCCCAGGTCCCACTGCTGCTCCTCTGGTGCGGCTGCCCGTGCTCTGGCCCCTCGGGAGTGGGCCGGCTGCTGCTCTCCAGCCGTGCTCACCCTCCACCTGTCCCCTCCCGGGCAGCCCCTCTCCTGGTCTTGAGCCCACTCTTCAGGCGGTTTTCAAGTCCTTGCCTGCTCTTCCTGGTGCCTGGCCGCCTTCTCCTGGTGGGGGGTCACCCTCCTGGGCGGGGGTCACTCTCTTTCATCACGACACCTGGTGGTGACTGCTCTGTGCAGGCCCCGGCTGACCCTGTCTTCCTGCACATGCCCACCCTCCTCTGCTAGGGTGGTGGAGCGGTAGCACCTCTCCTTGGTCCATCCTGTACCCTGAGGGAGGCTGGGGACGCCAGGACGCAGCCAGCCCTGCTGCCCGCCTTAATGAAGACCCTGGAGGTGCCTGTGGGGACGGTCAGCAGCTCTTGGCCCTGCGGCTCTGTAGGGAGACAGGTGTGAATCCCCGCCTCCCCCGAAGGAGAACATGCCGCAGCCGTCTGCGCGCTGCCCTGCTGGACACAGATGGCAGCCAGGCAAGAGGGGGTGCCCCGTGGGCGTCCCACCCCGTGGGGGTCCAGGCCCTGACTCCCACCCAGCTCCTACCGACCCTAGAGTCGCTCCATGATTCCTCTCATTTCGTCCTTGTAGCAGCTGGGGTGGTCACGGTCACAGCCCCACCTTGTGGGGGACAGGCGCAGGCGGGAAGCCACATGGCTGGCCCAGGTCCCGTTACAGGACGAGAACCGGAACCCAGCTCTGCTGGCTCTAAGGCCCGAGCCCAGACACGCACAGCTCAGCATGGGTTCACCCTGGACAGCCGGGCCTCCTTCCCGACCACCTCCCGGTCAGCCGCCTCTTCTCCACCTCGGCCACTTGCTGAGATCGTCTCCGCTTGACCCCCGAACCCAAGGCCGGCCTCCTCGTGCTCTGCCAGGGCCCCACGTGTCCACCCACAGCCACCCGGTCCTGCAGGCACCGACTCTGGATGGCCAGGGGGAGACGAGCCGACTCTGGGTGAAGCCCCAACTGTCTCTGTCCCAGTCGAGCCCCGTCAGGCCGCTGTGCGGGCCCCAGGGACGTGACGTGGGCAGGAGCCAGTCTCGCGCTGGCAAAGCGGGAGCCGGGAGGAGCAGCGCGGGCGGACTCCCCTGCGCAGCCCTGGCCCTCCCGCCTTGGGCTCCTCCCACGGCTGGCCAGGGCCCGAGTGAGCTAGGGACAGGAAATGCTCTGCCCCCTAGAACTCTCGGGGCTGTTCTCGCACTCTGGCCGCCGCGGCTCTCCTCCCTCCAGCCCAGGCCCGGCCGCTCGCACAGACGCGCTCCCAGGAGGCCGCGGGGCGGACGCAGGGCCTTGCCAACAGGAACGCAGTGGTCTCCGAGGGAGAGGGTCCCTGGAGCCCTCCCTCTGGACGTGCCAGCAGGGGCCTTGCTGGCTTCTGTCCAGGTGGGGCCATGATCCAGTCTGTCGCCGTCCAGCGCGTCCATCTGAGATCCAGCAGGGACTCCTCCACCAAGCACTGCACCATGGGCCTCACCTAGTGAGCTCTGCTCTGCTACAGCTGGATCTGCCCCCACGTCAGCAGGCGGCGCCCTGCAGGCCCTGGAGGGTCCGCCCGCCTCTCCTGGCTCCTGGTGGCCAGGTGGCCAGGTGGCCTTGACCTGGGCTGCCTTGTTCCGGGGTTGCCTCCGGGGCCATGGGCCTTGCCCTGTGCGTCCTTCCCTTCTCTCCCAGGATGCCCTCGGCTACCCTCCAGGGTCCCACAGACCCAGGCACCACGTGCCTTCCGGGCCACCCCCAGTCTGGGGGTCAGTGGCATCTGGCCTGAGGTCCTGGGGGGTGGCCTCTGAGGCTGCTGGCACCGTCCCCCTCCCCTTCAACTCCCGACTCGCCTTCCCTCTTGACGGTAGCCCTGAGCCACAGGCTCAGGGGTCAGTGTGCTGGGTTCTCCTAGAGCCTGTCCTGGAGGGCTGGACCCACCACTGGCACCTGGCCAGGAAGGGAGACGGTCACCCGAAGGAACCGGAAACAACCTGCACGTCCACCAGCAGGGAGGCTGAGTGCCCGCTGGACTGCCCGGGCGTGGGCCACGGAGCTCTAAGTTAGTCAGCGGTGGGAAGAGAAACGGGGGGGCTGCTCCCGGGACAGTGGGGGAGGTATGGCGGACATGGGACGAGGCCTTGGATGGGCCTGGAGTGCCCGGCACGAGAGGACTCGTGGTCGGCTGGGTGAGTAAGTGAAGCAGGCAGAGGCTGCCCGCAGGAAGGCAGGGGGTCACTCTCTGGGCTCCCAGCACCGTGTGTCCCCTGCAGGCCCCTCCCCAGCCTCTGCAGCTCCCAGACTTGTGGCCCCGGGGCCTGGCGGCTGCCCCACACTCAGCGTGCACAGCCAGGAACAGTGGCAGTGGGGGACGTCCTGCTCGCCGAGTGCCTGGCCAGGGGACAAAGATCACTTCCTTTCCATGGGAAGAGAGATTGCTTTCCATCGTTTGAAACCATCAAATAAAACAAAGGTGCCTGTGGCTTCCCATGTCCACGGAGCTGAGTGTCCCCCAAGACAGACGCCAAGGAGGGACCAGGAGGCAGGCGAGAGCCCCCCATGAGGCTGGGGTCCAGGCCGGTGAGCCCCTGCCGGTGAGTCGCTGTTGGCGAGGTCCTGTGAATGGGGGCGTGTACGCAGGGGCCCAGAGGAAGGGTCTCCTTCCCATGGTGGCCCAGCAGACCCCCAGCACCTGCGCCTGAGTGGCGCCCCTCACTGGGCGTGGCCTGGAGTGACTGGTTCTCCCTGAGGAGGAGCCGGGGCTCAGGGAGGCTGGGGCAGAGCGAGGCCCCTTGGGGGGAGCGGGCGGGCGTGTGAGCCAGGGACCAAGCTCCTGGGCTGATGCCACTCTGTCCACGGGCCTTCAGCGGCCTGCAGCCAGGTGCTCTGACGCGAGTGCAGCTGTGGCCACCAGCCCCACACCGGTCCTCACACACTCCCCACCCTGACCAGGCCCTGAAAGGACCCTGGGCTCCCAGCACGGTGTGTCCCCAGGCAGGGCTGCAGCGGGGACGGTGGGCTCCGGGCACCGCGGGCAGGGTGTGCGGGCCTTGCGGACCCTGGTTCTCACAAGGGCATTGGGCACCACCCTGCCCACCCAGGCCTGGGTGAGGGGCCTGTGCCCGGGCATCTGCACTGGAGGACTCCTTCACCCTTCACCATGCGCTCTGCCGCAGCCTCCAGGCTGACCCTCAGTCCAGGCAGGGCACCGGTGCGGTCATTAGGGAGCCTCAGGAAGACAGGTCCCTCATGCTGCTGCGGACAGGAGAGCACGAGACAGAGGCAGGGAGGTGGGGAGGCCCACAGCCTCCAGCAGGACGCCTGTGGGTGACACAGGAGGACGGTCTCAGTGTGTCCCGCAGGGGGGAGGGCGTCCCAGGAAAGCTGGCCCTCCTTGGAGGAGCCCCGAGGCCGGCACGTGGGGTGCAGGGTGGAGGAAAGTGCCTGGTGTGCGCGGCCCAGTGCTCCCGCCCCGGCCTCCTGCGCTCCCAGGGTGGGCAGCGAGCAGCGCCTGCGTGTCTGGGAGCAAAAGCCTGGCCTCCCTCAGCTGCACCTGGTGGCCACGGAGGCTCAGGCCCTCCACCCCACCAAGCCGGGCGCGAGCCTCGCCTGCCTCCTTGGTGCCAGGGTCCAGTGCAGGAGTTGGGCTCGGCCAGCTGTCCACTCCCAGTCCCACCCTGGCCTCCATCCTGCGTGGGCCTCCTCAGCCCACTTGCCCAGTGCCAGCTATAAACAAGTGGCCTTCATCGAATTCCCTTAAATGTTTTTAGAGTCACGGCTGTCACCCGGAGCTCTGTAACAGTCCCCTTGGCGGCTTCTGGCTGGACACCTGCGTTCACTCAGTTCAGATTTCCCCAGGGTCTAAACTCGGTCACATTCTTCTCAGGTTATCCGCAAATCTCTAGGCGCGCACTTTGGGGGTGGATAAGGGCCCCTTTGTAAGGGAAGGAGCCACAGGGGGTGAGCCTCTGCGGCTGGCCTCTGCCTGGAGTGGAGGGGAAGGTGGCTTTTGTCTGGGGGAGGAGCTGAATGTTGAGGGTGCGAGGAGGAGCTGTCTCTGGGCTTGTGTCCCTGCCCCTCACAGGATGGTGTTGGGAGCAGGAGGCTCCTGAGTGGGGTCAGTGCTCTTGTGCCCAGACCACTGCCTGGAGCTCCCCACCCCTCCCCTCGCGGGAGCCCGGGAGGGCAGGAGCCAGAAAGTGTGGGCTCCTCTCGCGGGGGGAGCATCCGAGGAGGGTTCCGGGAGTTCCTGGGGAGAAGGGACTGGACCGGGACCGGGGTCTTGGCATATGTGTTGGAGAAGAATTTCGGCATGTGCCCACACAGGTCTAGACAGAGTTTTATGTGGGGAAGTACCTACATATTCAAGGGAGAAGGTGGGATCTCAAGAGACACCTGAGGTTTTCTTTGTGGAAGGCCTTTTGTCACCACTTCAGTCTGCTGCCTGGCGTCCATCTGTCCAGCTCTCTGTGTCCTCTTGGTTCAATCTGGATAGGTCATTTTGTCTAGAAATGGATCGAGTCCACTTTATTGGAATATAAATTTCCAAAATAGTCCCTTATGATCTGCTGGATCTCAGCAGGATCTCTGGTGGTGTCTCCCCTTTCACCTCTGATTTTGTTGATTTGGGTCTTTTCTTTGGGTCAGCTTGGCTGCGAGTTTATCAGTCTCTTCCAAAAACCAGACCTTTGTTGCAATGTTCCTTTGTACTGTTTTTTAGTCTCAATTTAACTCTCTCACCTGAGTTCTACCAGATCATTAAAGAAGAACCAACTCTGACCCTCCTCAAATGAACCCATGAAATAGAAAAGGAGGGAACACTCCCAAATTCATTCTATTAAGCCAGTATCACTGCGAAAACCAGAAAAAGAGACATCAAAGATGGGCTGGGGCTGGGGCTCAGTGGTAGAGCTCTTGCCTAGCACGTGTGAGGCACTGGGTTCAATTCTGAGCACCACATAAAAATAAATAAATGAAATAAAGTCCATCGACAATTAAAAAAAAGATACATGAAAGAAAAGAAAATATAGACCAACATCCCTGATGAACATTCATGCAGCAATTCTTAATGAAATATTAAGAAACCTCATGCAGAAACACAGTGAGAAGATAATACACATGATGGAGTTGGTCTTATCCCAGTGGTTCGAGATTGGCTCAATATACAGAAATCGATTAATGCACTTTGTCACATAAATAGAATCGAGGACAAAAAATCACAGGATCACCTCAATAGATGCAGAAGTCTTTGACAAAATCCAGCCCCCATTCATGTTAAAAGCTAGGTACAGAAGGAACATACCTGAATACCGCAAAGGCGATCTTTATAAACATGTAGCGTGTGTCATGCTGAGTGGGGAAAACCCACAGCATTTCCTCTAAAATCAGGAGTGGACAAGGGTGTCCACTCTCACCACTCCTATTCCGTATAATTCTTGAACCTTTGGCCAGAGCAATCAGGCAAGAGAAGGAAATAGGAGAGATAATAGGAAAAGAAGAATCTCTGTTTACACACGACAGAGTTCTGCACTAGAAGATGCAAAACTCTCCCCCAGGAAACGTCCAGAGCTGGTAACAAACTCATCAAATCTGCCGGCAAGTACAGGTGTGGGACCCGCTGACCCTGCGTGGCTCCGTGGCTCACCTGAACTCACGTGACCTTGAAAAGCCGTCACAGGGGAAGCTCCTGGCTCAGGGCCACCCGTGAGGGTCACATGAGGCAGAGCTCACCGCCCAGGACGAGCTCGAGAGCCCGTCAGAGTGTGGGCCGTGACAGGTTGGATCGCCTGCAGGGTGCTCCCCGGAGGAGATGTTTTTGTAGCTTGTTTTGGAGGCTTATTCTGAGCTTCTAAAAATGGCAGCTCCTGTTGTTTCATTGCATATTCTCATTATGAAAATTTGGAAAACACTGAAAAGTAGATAAAATAGCAAAGAGACACCCAAAGAAAACTACTATTCGTATTTTGGTGTTTTCACTTTTGGTCTTTTTTTTTTTTTCCTGTGAATTATTTCAATAGTTGAGATCGACCCGGAAAGCCAGACTTCATGTCAGTGCTGGCTGGGTTGATGATGGAAGTGGACTTTGTTTTTACTGGGTCCTGGTGTCTTGGGTACTTGGGGTTTGGACATGCAGTGTGAGGACCCATCCCCAGGGTCTGCGATCCCAGGGGCCAGCAGAAACTGGGCACTGCCTTGCTGGCTGTGTCCAGGCGGAAGCTGAACTGTGTCCACAGTCAGCGAACATCCGGGACCGTCCTCCCTGAGAATCCCAGGCTTTTTTGAAACATCAAACATGAATTTATTTTGTGTCTCCCTGAAACAGATCGACCAAAAGGAAATCAAGCCTCCGACAGGATAAAGCAGTCAGGCCGATGCGCGGGCGTCCACCCGTTCGTTCCCCACCAGGCTCCTCTCGGGGCAAACCCAGGAGCCTCCAGCAGAGCCCCACGGACGCCTGCGCATGCGGGGCCAGCCCTCCCTGACCCAGACCCGCCAGGTGGGGAGCAGGTCCTCTCTGAGCACCTCGTGGAGCTTCCCAGACGCCACAGCGATCTGGAGGGAAGTGGGGCCGGAGCAGCTGCAGGCAGCGTGTTGCTGTCCCTGCCTCCAACCACAAGTCCCAAGAGCAGACCCACATCAGGGCAGCGGACGGTCCAGCCTGTGCACTGTGGCTCCTTCCTGGTCCACCGGGAGTTCTGGGCTCTGCCATTTGCAGGTTCAGCTGTCTTTGAGCTGGGCTCCTCCAGGACTGGCCCTTCGCTGACCCTGACAATGCCCTGCTTGGCAGCCAGGCCAGGCCCATTTGGCAGAATCTCCCAGATTGTGGCTGGTGTGTCCTTGAGCGAGGTCAGGGTGTCCTTCCCCAGAGCCTGTCTCAGCCTGGGCCCGGCCCTCCCCAGGTCGGCGGCAGCCAGGAGTGAAGCCAACAGCCCCGGGTGGCCACCTCCTGCCAAGTGAGGCCGGCTGGGTGGTGACCGCCCTTGACCCTGGTCCCTCCAGCTTTGCCAGGGCTACGGAGCCCTGCTGGGCTGTCTGTCCCTCCACCGTTCACGGTCGTGGCTTCCGGAAGACCCGCTGCTCCCTCTTGGGGAGCTGAGGCTGTGCGGCTTGGAGACAGCCGGCAGCCGCCCCGCGCCTGGGGGAGCTGCGTGCACCCCGCTGCCGCTGAGGAGGACCTCCCGGCGGAGTCTGCGGAGCCCTTCTTGCCGATGCTCCGTTCTCACAGCCAGCCTGCACCCAGTTTCCCTGACTTTGAGCTGGGCTCCTCCAGGACTGTCACCCAGTTTCCCTCTGTGGCCTTCCAGTCAGTGACCTGAGCAGGGCTGTTGGTGGCCAGGACAGCGTGAGGGGCCCTGCCTGTGGAGAGGACGTGTGACCTGTTCCCAGGGAGTGGGGGGGAGCCCAGGCCCTGCAGAGGAGGCGGAGGGGTGAGTTCTCGGGCTTCCAGGCCACGGCGTGGGCATGAGCTCCAGTGGCCGGTGCCGGTGTTCCGGGCCCTGGAGGCTGCACGGCTGGAACCCAGCTGGGCCGGGCTGGCTCCGCTGGGTCTCTTCCTGGGCCTGCAGAAGCTGTTTCTTCCACAGCCTCACGTGGCCGTCCTCTGTGTCTGTGTCCTGATCTCTCGGGAGGACGCCAGGCACACTGGATGAGGCTCACCCGCACGACCTCACTCGGCCTCTTGAAGACCCGTCTCCACACACGAGCCTGTTCTGAGGAGTGCGTGGATTTCAGGAGGACCGGCCAGCCATCCCAGGTGAGCAGGAGGCCCCAGCACCGGCCGGCATGGCGTCTGGCCCCAGGGTGTCCACACACTCCTGCCGTGGAGGGGAAGCCCAGCTGGATGTCCGCTCGCGCCTTCTTCAGCTGCAGGCGGGACTAGGAGAAACCAGGAGTCGAGTGGAAGCCTCTGTGGAACCAGCAGAGCAGAGGAGCAGCGCCCAGCATCTCGGGCAGCGGCCAGCCAGCCGTCGTGTGGGAGCCTGGTGCCCCCACGTGCTCACTCCTGCCACAGGGGCTTCAGCACTGCCTGTCCTGGCACCAGGGGTCAGGAGGTGGCTCACAGGGGCTGGAAAGCAGCGAAGCAAACTCTGTGGGCAGCTGGCCCAGGGGTCGTCTGGCAGCATCACCCAAGGCGGCCAGTGCTGGCTACAGCAGGGCCGGGCTGGACACCCCTGAGCCTGCCTTGAGTTACGCACCACCTGCTGAGTGCTCTGTGTCCAACCAACAGGAACCAGTCCCTGTGGCAAGTGGCTTCGCACCTCGGTTGGGAGGCCACACGTCCTCTTGCCCTTCTGGAATTTTCTTCAGATGACCAGGCAGAGTGGGTGTCCCTGAGCTGTGTTCACATTGAGCTCTGCCCTGTCCGCTGCTGGGTCCCAGCCTTGCATCTCTCTGCTGATGTCCCCATCAAGATCGCACTTCCCAGGGCAGAGGCGCACTCAATGGCCTGTGTCCTCAAGGCCATGAAGGACATGGGACACTCACTCAAGCCCAAATTCTCAGTGCAGTGTAGGAAGTGGCCTCAAATGGATGCTGTGTATGTGTTGTTTGGACGGACAGGTGGGTGGGTGGACGGGTGGAGAGGTGAATGGATGATGGATGGATGGATAAGTGGATGAATGGGTGGATGGGTAGATGGGTGGAGGGAGGATGGATAGGTGGGTGGATAGGTGGGTGGGTGGAGAGGTGAATGGATGATGGATGGATGGATAAGTGGATGAATGGGTGGATGGGTAGGTGGGTGGAGGGAGGAAGGATGGGTAGATGAATGGGTGGATGGGTAGATGGGATAGGTGGATGGATGGGTGGATAGGTGGATACATAGTGGATGGATGGATAGCTGAATGGATGATGGATGGGTGAATGGATGATGGATGGATAGATGAATGGATGATGGATGGATGGATGGATGGATGGATGGATGGATGGGTAGGTGGGTGGAGGGAGGATGGATGGGTGGGTGGATAGGTGGATGGATGGATAGGTGGATAGATAAATAGATGGATGGATAGCTGAATGGATGATGGATGGGTGAATGGATGATGAATGGATGATGGATGGGTGAATAGAAAGGTGAATGAATAGTGGATGGATGGGTGGATGGAAAGGTGAATGGATGATGAATGGATGATGGATGGGTGGATGGAAAGGTGAATGGATGATGAATGGATGATGGATGGGTGAATGGAAAGGTGAATGGATGATGGATGGTGGGTGGATGGGTGGATGGAAAGGTGGATGGATAGTGGATGGTGGGTGGATGGATAGGCAGACAGATGATGGACATAAAGCAGTGACATAACTATAACAACTAGGGCATGTTCTGTGCCCGATGGCACAGCTCAGAAAGACTGATGGCTCCCAGGGGACAGGAAACTCCCTGCTAATGACAAGAAGAATTCTACTAACGTGTGACTGCTCAAGGAGAGGCCATGAGTGAATGAAAGGACTTCCCAGCCCTGGTGTGGTGGCTCACGCCTGTAATCCAGCTGCTAGGCGGCTGCGGCAGGAGGATCACGGCACAGAGCCAGCCGCAGCGAGACCCTGTGAAATAAGTCCTGGGATGTGGCTAGTGGTAAGGCACCTTGGGTTCAGTTTCCAGGACCAAAATAAAAGAGGACTCCCCGAAACCCAGTCTGCTCCTCAGTCATGGTGCCCCAGAGTATGGTGCCCACGGGGGCGGGGACACCGGGTCTCTGTGTGACAGGGATGGGCCGATGCCCGTTGCTCTGGAGGGGAAGGAGGTATGTTCCAAGGAACCGCGCTTCCTGAGAAGGTGGCCTCTCTTGGGCCAGCATGGAGCAGGCTCATGCAGCATGAGGAACTTGGGGCTGCCACTGTAAGAACTGTGAGGGTGGCAGGGTGGTGAGGGGTCCGTGACTCAGCCTCTGCAGGCTGGGAAGCAGGCGGTGGGTGAGGATGTGTCAGCTCCTGGCTTAGCCTCCCTGGACCGTGGCCTCCACAGCCCCGCAAGCTCAGGCTGTCAGCTCCCTGGGGGGTCCTGGAGATGAGTCCCAGGCTGGGGGTGGCTGGAGGAGTCAGGCTGGAAGCCACCCTGCCTCCGTGTTCCCAGATGAGTCACAGCTGACGGCCACCTTCCTCATGCTCCCCGGCTCAAACCAGTCACCCCCGAGGAGGGTGTCCCCAGGCGTCCCTCTCCCGTCCCTGAGAGTCCGTGACTCAGCTGCCCGTCCTATTTTTAGGCCCCCTCTCTGATCAGTGGCAGCAGGGAGGTTGTTTACCCGGGATCCCAGCTGCCCTGGGAACCGGCCTCCCTCCCCAGCTCCAAAGCGGGGCACAGGAAGGACGGGGAGTCCCAGCCCGGGGCTGGGGCAGGGGCCGCGCTCGTCCCGAGGCCTGCCCAGGGGCTCATCCAGAGAAGGAAGTTGGGAAGGGCCTGGGGGGCACCGGCAGAGGTCACTGGACACAAAGGGCCAGTCTCAAGGGGCACCCACGCGCAGCCAGCGGCCCCCAGAGACCCCATTTGCTTCTCGACCTCCGTGACGGACAGAGGGCGCCACCTGCTCCTGCTCCTGACCCCAGACCCACCCCAGAAAAGGTGCGAGGAGCGCCGCACCACGGGTGAGCTCCGCCTCGGGGTCACCTCTCACTGCGCCATGCAGGCCTGCTGAAGTGCCACCCCATCCCGCGGGGACTCGCCCTGGGAGACAGGCAGCCACAGCCGCAGAGACCCTCCGAGACCCCCGTGTGGGAGCAGGTCCAGGAGGCTCCCTGAGGTGTGGACAGGCCGCGTGGCTCAGCCGCGCCCGTGTGAGCTGTCGGCCTGGGCACAGGCGCCTTAAAAGGCAGACCACTGGCCCCACCGGCCCTCCTAATGGAGGCCGTGGAACCCAGAACCCTTCCACAGGCTTCCCGTGGTGCTCGTGCCGTGGCAGGCACACACGTGGGGGGACCTCTGGGCCAGTCGGCCTCTGGGCACTGTGACAGGCGCTGAGGCAGTGGGTCCGCCCCAGAGGAGGTATTCTGCCCTCGGCTCTGCCCACAGCCCCGCCAGGGCTACCGGGCCTTGCTGCTGTGGCTCTGGGGAGGCAGCGTGGCCTGGTGGGGTGCGTGGCCGAGGAGGACCCTTACCTCATGGGGCCCCGAAGCAAAGGGACAGGAAGGGCATGCCCCCCAGACCTAGCGTCCTCCGCTAGGCCCCACGGCCTAAAGGCTCTGTCACCTCCAGTGCACCCCCGGGACCAAGCCTCCAACACATGGGCCTCTGGGGGACACTCAAGGTCCAGACCGTAGCCAGCTCCATCCCCTCTTGCAGGAGTAGGTCCAGACCAAATGGAGTTTGGGTTCGCTGGAGGCTGGAGGCTGGAGGCTGGAGCAGTGATGTCGAGGGCAGACCTCCGCGGGGGGCCAGTTTGGGACATTGTAGGGATGGCTTGAACTCACCGTCCCTCTTAGAAACTTGGGAACGGAAGAGGCTGTGTCAGATGGTGCAGATGAGGCTGTGGTCTGCGGCTGTGACAAAAGCCAGTGGGTCTCAGGGTTTGCAGCAGACACAGGGGCCGTCCAGCCCAGAGCCTGCACAGGGCAGGGGTGGGAAGGGCCTCAGCACGGTGACATCTTCCCACCTGCTACACTCCAGGAGTGGAGGCTGGGAGGTGTCCGTCACGTGCCCCGTCACACAGCAGGCCACCGCAGGCCCTGGTCTCTACCTGTCTTCCTGTGGGGCGAGCCAAGACCCCAACTCAGCAGAGGCCCAGGCACGTGGCTCGGCTTGGTCTGGAGGGGGCTGAGAGGCCAGGGCGAGCTTTGTCCCCTAGGCACACGTGCCCTGGGCAGAGAGCAGCCCTCTCCCAGACAGGCCGGCTGCTGGCCCAGCTGGACAGGCTCCCTCAGTGCCCTGCCCCGCAGGAAGCTGGCAGGAGCCAGGACGCAGCGGGAGGCCCACAGGAGCTGCTAACAGACCGCCTCTGTTTCCACTCCAGCCACGCTCCGGGCACAACGGGCTCCTCCATTGGGGCCTGAGGACTGGCTGTCCTGCTGCGTCCTGCACTGCAGAGCTGGGCCTGGTTCCTTCAGTGAGCAGTCACCCCTGAGCCCACGCCCTCCAGGGCCACAGCTGTGGCCCCTCCTGCCACCTAACAGCTCCCACCCCCAGAATCTGTACCCTCGGAGCCCCCTGGACCTCAGGGCCCTTATGACCCTAGGATTCCCCTGGCCCCAAAGTCCTTGTGGCCCCCCAGGATTTCCTGGCCCCAAGGGTCCTGTGACCCCAGCAGCCCCTGGCCCCAGCCTGTCACTGGGCGGTGCTCCTCCCCGTCTCAGGAACCCTCATCTGTCTCCGTCCCTGTTTCCCTGTGCGCTCCCTCTGCTCCACACAACCCCAAGGTCCCTGAGGGTCTCTGCACACTTCTCTACTTGCCAACGTGTCCCTCTCCTAAGCCTTGAGGGTCACAGGGCTCCATTTTTGCCCTCCTGGACACCCCAAGGCCCCAAGCTGAGGTGTGTCCCTGAAGGAGGCCCACAGGGCACCTCTCCTGCCTCTGGCCCGGTGATGGCTGCCGCGCACAGGCACCCTGGTGTACAGAGTACAAATGGGTAAGACAAGGGACGAAGATGTCCAGAGGCGTCCAGTGGCCCCACAGAAGCTCCCGATGTGGTGGGCAGCAGGGCGCCTGCCTGGAGTCCTCTCCCAGTGCCCTCACCGTCCAGCCAGGACCATGGGCATGGAGGGTGTTCCCAGTCAGGCCTGCGCTCAGCATCTCCAGTGCTTGGTGGGGGAGCCATCCCCCTGGGCCAGGTCTGGACTTCCCACGGGCTCTGCAGGCCACCTGCCCGCCTCTTGCAGCCAGAGCGCCCCCACACAGCGGGTGCTGCTGGATGCCCGCATGAGGGGCCACTCCTCTAGCTTCTGATCCTGGTCCCGGGAGCTCTGGGACCTAAGCTCTGGCCCTTGGGCTTATTTGGGGTGAGCCCCAGCCCCTCTCCGTCCCACCACCCTTCCTGGAGAGCTGCTCAGGGGGCTCACCTGGTCCTCAGGGGAGGGCTGGAGGGGACAGGTGAGGCCCTGGCCTCCTCCTGCGGCCTCCTCGCCAGCTCCTGTGGCTCCGTCCTGACACAGAGCTAAATGCCGTCCGTCTTCCGTCCGACGAGGAACCCCAGTCTCACTGTGAGGCTCCAAGGCTGACCCTAGAAACTGTGGGTGCTGCCTCTGAACGCAAAGGGCCTCTGTGGAGGGGACGGAAGCTTCCGGATTGGGGTGCTGTGGTCAGAGGGTCCTTAGGAAGATGGATTGAGAGCCTCAGGAGAGGAGGGGGTCTTAGGAGGACAAGGGCTGGGAGGGGTCTGTGGTCGTGGACGCAGCTTCCTGCTCTGCCAGCTTGGGGGGGCCTGAGGGGCTCCTGTGGTGGCCATGGGGCCGCTCACGTCCTCAGGCTCACGTCCCCGGCCCATGTCCTCGGGCAGGGAGGGGCACAGGCCGCCAGGACAGTTGGTGGGGAGTGGAGAGAGCCCCCCTCCTGCTCTGGGCCCCCTCTGCGCCCGGCAGGTCGGACCTCAGCCCCCCGCCCAGCAGAAGGCCTTGCCCCCAGAGCTCTCAGAGGCCAGGCCCTGGGCTGCCCAGCCTGAGCGTGTGGCCCGGCCACTCCCACAGAACTGGGGTGCCTTCTGCAGGCTCCCGAGGCTGCAGCGCTAGACCCCGTCGCGCCTCAGCCAGGCGGGTGGCCTTGGGCTCTGCTGCGGCTTCCAGCCGCACAGGCTGCCGCCGCCTGTTTTGGATCTTGGAAGCTATTTCTGCCCCAAACTGCACCCGGCTTTGCTGAGGAGTCGGGTTTGCTGGAGTCGGGGCAGACGCCCTTTGCAGCCGTGGTCCGGAAATGGAAATCTGCTGGAAATAAAACAACCTGAAATAACACAAGAACTGGGCGGGCTCCAGGCTCGGGGAACTTCATGGGGTGAGAGGAGGCGCTGCTCGGGGGGCTCGGGTGCTGGAGAGCCGGCCGCGCACCCGGGCGGAGGGGGCCCTGCAGGGTGGGGGAACCGCGTGGCTGGGTGGTGGCCAGCTCTTGGGGCGGTGGGGACAAGCTCCCCTCCTGATGGCGTTTCAAAGGCAGGAGGAGCGCCCTGGGGGGCAGGACCTGGTGGGCTGGGCTGTCCAGTCGCTGTCCAGCCCTGAGGAGGGATGGAAAGTGGCCGTGCAGGCTGGCCAAGGCAGCAGTGGTGGGGCCCACCAGTGCCCTTCTCCACCTGGGAGTCCTCTGCAGGGCTCCCGAGGCCCTGGGTCCTCGGGAACCAAGGACAGGCCTCGGTCTGACCGCCTTGGCACTCCATGGCGCTGCTGGTGGAGCTGGGGCTTCAGAGAACCTAAACGCCCTCACGGACCAGTCTCTGTGAGATGGGAGGCGCCCGTGGTTCGCCCTGGGAAACTGTCACCACACAATGAGACCTGTCCCGTGACCTGGCACCCAGGAGTGGCGCACCCAGCAGACCCTTCTGAGACTGAGGAAGACAAGGGCTCCCCTGGAGCCGCTGGCCCTTGCCTTTAAAAGCCCCCAGGCACCCACAGCTTCGTGGAGCACAATGCCCAGGCAGTTGCTGGTGGCTGGAGCCCAGCACGTTGGCAGGGTTGCCAACGCAGCTCGGATTCCCGCTGCAGAAGCCCCCTCCTGCCCGCGGCTCCGGCCCAGCCCTCTCCTGCACCCCTGCCCCGGCCCAGCCCTCTCCTGCACCCCTGCCCCGGCCCAGCCCTCTCCTGCACCTTGCCCCGGCCCAGCCCTCTCCTGCACCCCTGCCCCGGCCCAGCCCTCTCCTGCACCCCTGCCCCGGCCCAGCCCTCTCCTGTACCTCTGCCCCGGCCCAGCCCCTCTCCTGCACCCCTGCCCCGACCCAGCCCTCTCCTATACCTCTGCCCCGGCCCAGCCCTCTCCTGCACCCCTGCCCCGGCCCAGCCCTCTCATGCACCCCTGCCCCGGCCCAGCCCTCTCCTGTACCTCTGCCCCGGCCCAGCCCCTCTCCTGTACCCCTGCCCCGGCCCAGCCCTCTCCTGTACCTCTGCCCCGGCCCAGCCCCTCTCCTGCACCCCTGCCCCGGCCCAGCCCCTCTCCTGCACCCCTGCCCCGGCCCAGCCCCTCTCCTGCACCCCTGCCCCGGCCCAGCCCTCTCCTGCACCTTGCCCCGGCCCAGCCCTCTCCTGCACCCCTGCCCCGGCCCAGCCCTCTCCTGCACCTTGCCCCGGCCCAGCCCTCTCCTGCACCCCTGCCCCGGCCCAGCCCTCTCATGCACCCCTGCCCCGGCCCAGCCCTCTCCTGTACCTCTGCCCCGGCCCAGCCCCTCTCCTGTACCCCTGCCCCGGCCCAGCCCTCTCCTGCACCCCTGCCCCGGCCCAGCCCCTCTCCTGCACCCCTGCCCCGGCCCAGCCCCTCTCCTGCACCCCTGCCCCGGCCCAGCCCCTCTCCTGCACCCCTGCCCCGGCCCAGCCCTCTCCTGCACCCCTGCCCTGGCCCAGCCCTCTCCTGCACCCCTGCCCCGGCCCAGCCCTCTCCTGTACCTCTGCCCCGGCCCAGCCCCTCTCCTGCACCCCTGCCAGAGCCCGCCTTCTTTCCTTTCTGAAAACGCCACACACCTGAGTCGCAGTCCTGTGACCACGAGGGGCAAGATGGGCTCCTCACTCCACTTCTGTGCCGTGTGGCAGGGCCTCACGCCTGCCCCTGTGTGTGCCTGGGGGACGGGTGCTCGGCTGTTCACTGCTCACCCGCTGGTGGCCACTGCTGCCTCCAGCTGGGGCTGCCCCAGGGTGTCTCTGGACACTCAGCTGCATGCCTCTACGCAGACTTGTCCAGCTGCCCCAGGCGGGTCCTCAGGTGTGGACTTGCTGGGCCTTGCTTCTGCCTCCGTCTGACTCTGTAGCAATGCCAGGCCATTTCCTGAGTGGCCTGCCCATCTGTGGAGGGACAGCCCGGGGCTTCTTGTTTGGTGCCTGTGCCAAGGCCGCTGTGCCCACTCACATGCCGGGTTTTGTGCGGCCGTGGATCTGGTTGCCTCGAGCTCGTGCCTGAATGCCACCGCTGGCCCTCGTGGTGAGAGCGCCCAGCACGCAGGGAGCCACCGAGCCTCTGCCAGGGTGACAGCACCATCCGCACCCCAGCAGTCATCGGAGCCACAGAGAAATAAAGCAGGGAGTGGGGTGCAGTTTGGGGAGACGGTGGGGAGTCGATGGGAGGACAGAGGGTTCCGGGTGGATGCGGGTGGTGGCTGCACAGGACACCATGACCTCATGCTGCAGCGTGCACACCTCGGAGTCAGGCGGGGACTCACCTCAGTGCATCGTCCACAGTCAACGTCACAAAGGAAGCTGGGGCTGGGCCGCGCCGATCCCAGCCCCTTGGGAGGCTGAGGCAGGAGGGCCACAAGTTAAAGAGCAGCCTGGGCAACGTAGGGAGACTCTATCTCAGAAAAAGGCTGGGGTCGAGCACCTGCCTCCTGTGTGGGGGGCCCTGGGGATGTCCCCAGCGCTGCCGGCGAACAAATCGGTCAGCGATGAGTCTACCAGCCCAGCACCAAATGAAAGACGCCACCCTGTGTTTCTAGCGGTAAAGCTACGCGCCTGGCCAAGCCAGCCTGACGGGCGGGGCCAGGGCCGAGGTCCAGGCAGTGTCTGGGGCTCTGCGTGGGAGGGTGCTGGGTGGGCTTCACTCTCCAGTGTGCTGCTGTGAGCCAAGGTCTTAAAACCCACATGGGTCTGCGTTCAGGTCTGCCTTTGGCTTCTTAGCGCGACGCGCACTTCAGCTGTGCTGTGGCGGACTCGGGACCGCCTTTAGCCTTGCTCACCTCCCCCAGGTTAGGAGAACACCCTGTGGACCCTGAGGGGCTGCAGACGGGGCTGGGAGCTGCCGAGGGCGGCACCAGCTGATTTGCACGTGTGAGCGCCTCGCTGACTGCAAGGGGAAGCAGGAGGTGTGCCTTAGATACGGTGGGGGGGAGGGGGTGTCTCCAGAAGCCGCGTCCCCTTCCACATCTGCGGCCCAGCCCGAGAGAAGGCGCACAGATGTTCCTGGGCCACGGTGACCTGGAAACTGCTGAAGAGACGTGCAGACGGGAGGGACCTGGGGCAGCGCAGTCTGCAGGCAGCTGACTTTATGGGACTGTTGACAGTCCCAACCCACGACTGGAGATGACAGAGGGCGCGGCTGCAAGCAGCACCTGGAGAGGCTGTGGGCCTCGTCTGCACAGCGCGGCCCAGTGCCCGGCCAGCACGCGGCTCGCCTGACACCCAGAGCACGGGGCGGAGAGGGAGGACGCCTGCCCGGGAACCGTTAGGGTTGAAGCCCTCAGGGTGGAGGGTGCTGGTGAGGCCACAGGTCCCCGTCACCCTGGGCAGAGTGCCTTCTGCTAAGGAAGCCGAGAGGAGGCCCACGTCTCAGGGTCCTACGAGGTGCTCCGGGGCCAGGGGCTGGCCGGAGCCGCGGCTCTGACTCGGAATCAGGGCCGACTCCGAGGTTCATTCTTCACTTCCCCAAAGCCCCAGGACCCAGAGGAAGGGCCTGGCCTGGACGGGGGGCCACTCTCAGAGTTCGCTACCCTGTCCTGCCCAGGGGTAGAAGGCCCACCTGTGGCCAGCACAGGAAGAGGGGAAGGCAGGCCCACGGCGGCTGGCTCAGAGGTCCACAGCAAGACGCAGAGCCCAGCAGGTGCAGCTTGACCCTGAGCCCCAGCATCCATCCGGCACCCTCGGAAAAAAGCCCACCCACCACCGCACCCAGCCTCTCCCCCGGCGGGGGCCGCCCCCCAGGGCCCCAGCTGGGATGGCAGGGAGACACCCCCTCTGGGGTTCTCAGGGGAGTCCATGGGCTGAGAAAATAGGGACAGTGAGAAGGGTCGATGCCACAGGACAGAGGAGCTTGTCCCCGAGACCAAGGCCACAGAGGTCTCACGGTGGCTAGGCAGGTCACAGAAAAGCTCCCACACACGGGACTTGGGTGGCAGGTCACAGAAAAGCTCCCACACACGGGACTTGGGTGGCAGGTCACAGAAAAGCTCCCACACATGGGACTTGGGTGGCAGGTCACAGAAAAGCTCCCGCACATGGGACTTGGGTGGCAGGTCACAGAAAAGCTCCTGCACACGGGACTTGGGTGGCAGGTCACAGAAAAGCTCCCACACATGGGACTTGAGTGGCATGGTTGGGAAGAGAGCCACGGGGCTTCAGAGGTGCCACCCACCCGTGGCCTCCCCGTGGCGGTGTGGGGCCTGTGGCCTGTTGGTTTCCTGGGGACTCGGCCCCGGGCCTCGGGTAAATCCTCACGTGTGATTTGCAGAGTCACTGGAGGCCAGGAGGCAGGCCGCGTGGGGTGTCCAGCCCTTCCCAGCGTGGACGTGCCAGCTGTCCAGGGGTTGCAGAGGTAAGAGCCGCTTCCCTTCCTCCTGGGAGAGCAATTGGCGCCGGCCCGTCCTGCCTTTTGACGGCCACAGGCGTGGGCTCCGTGGCACCAGGCGGTACCAGTTAGCACAGGGCTGGCGTCGGCATGTGGGTGAGTGAGTGCCACGCTGGCTGGGGCTGGTGACTAGTTAGCGCTGTGCTGAGGCCGGGGAGAGTGTTAGTTAGCGTTGTGCCGTGCTGGGTGGTGCTGGTGACTAGCTAGCACAGTACTGAGGTCAGTGTGGGCCAGTTAGAGTCACACCCCTCATTTCTCGGGGATTACTGCCCTTTTGCCGGGGCTGGTGTTAGAGCGTGGGAGAGGAAGTCAGATGTGAACTGTGACCGGGGCAGGGCGCCTGCTGATGGCCGGAACAGCTCAGGTTCTGGGCACAGGAGAGAGAAGGCAGCTCGGGGTGGAGCTCGCTTACAGACGTGGTCTGCGCCTCACTGTGCTCCAGGGGAAAGGCGGGTTCTGCCCGGGACAGCTGTGTCTGGGAGCAGCATCTGAGCTGTGCTGAGGGCCCTGGCCGGGTCCAGACCTGGAGCCTGCTGAGAGGCTGGCTGTGTCCAGGCTGGCAGGGACACTGTGGGGCCACGGAGGGACATGTGCTCACAGTGCGTGGGAAGCGCCTGTGTTTAGGAAGTGAGCACTCTTCAGAGGTCCGCCCTGCTGAAGGTGCTGGGCAGCGTCTGGAGCCGGGGGTGGCCGGAGCATGCAGGGGCCACGGCTCCTGCCCTCAGCCCAGCTCTGCTGCTGCGTCCCATGGGCCCATGTGTGGCTGAGAGGTGCCTTTGCCTGCAGCATGTGGAGGGTGCCTCAGGGAAGAAACTCAGGGGTACACCTCTCCCGGCGCCCAGGGCTGTGCCTCCTGTCGGCAGAGGAGCTGCCCTGAACTCAGCACTGCATCTGTAAGACTCGCCTTGGAGAGTGTCTTCCTGGAGCACACTCCTGGTGGCCTTGAGCCCCGGGGAGCAGGGCCCTGCACCCCAAGAACGAGCCTCAAGTGAGGCCCCAGAAGTGGCTTAGAAGCTGCAGGCCTCGGCTGAGCCATCTGGGATATGGGCTGGCCAGGCTACAGTGGACACCAGTAGCTAACAGAATGCTTGGCTCGAGAGCCCTGTGGCAGACAGGCAGATAAAGGGACGCCGCTGGAGCGAGGGACAGGCAGGCCCCAGCCGGGCTGCATGCACTTGGCTGGAAGGGCCAGACAGACGCACAGGCCCTGTTCCCCACTTGCCAAGGGCCGTTCCAATCCATGCTCAAGTCACTTTTTCCATATATTAGTCTCTTCCAGTCTGTGTTATAAAATTCTTTTCAAGCTAAATTTAATTTGCATCCAATTCACTCTGAACTTCAAATCCTGTGTCCTGGATCTTTACCCAGTGCTGGTCCACCAGACCTTCTCTCTGAGGGATGCAGTCCCAACAGTTTCAGTCTTCAATGTGCCTGGGGAAGGCCCGGGATCTTCCTCATGCTTCACAGGGAAGATGGAGACCAGGGTAAAGCCCCACCAGCAGCCAGATCGTAAGCCGCCTCCCTCTGTCCCCTGCACTGATGAGCCTGTGGAGTGTCAGTGGACACATGGACAGTTGGATGGATGATGGGCAGGTGGACCAATAGGTAGTAGATGGGTGTGTGGAAAAATGGGTTAATAGTGGATGGAGAAACTCATCAATTTATTGATAAATTGATGGATTGCCAAAGGCCAATGTCTCGGCTTGGCACCAGAATCACGAGCCACCACACAGCTTTGTAGGTTCAAACAGCAATTCTTTATTCCCGCTCTCACACCGCCTCCACACAGGTCCAGGGGCAATCGCGTTCTGCCATCTCCCGCACAATTCACCTACTCCACAAGGCTCTCTCCAAATCCCATTTCAATCTCACGAGAACTCAAGCAGCAGGAACACCTTAATCCCAGCAATAATCTTCAACTTCCAACTTCCCTAAAACCCATTATCTTAAACTGGCAACGCCTTAAACTCAAGGAGCCGGTTACTTCCTCAAACCTGATCAGCTCTAAACCCAGATCCGCCTTGGTCCTTGAGCAAGGTCATCTTATTAAAGCATGCATGCAATGTCCCATCGAATGTTCTCTAAGCAACATGGGGTACGCTTGGCAAGGAAATTTCGATGCTGTGTCATTCCTACTTGGTAATGGCCCTCAGCAATGGATGATGGGTGGATTAGTGGATAGGTAAAAGGGTGGGTGGGTATGGGATTAGTTAATGGATGAATAAATGGATATACTAAGGTTTAGATATAAATTAGTAGGTGAGTAGATGGATGGATGGTTAGATGGATGGGTGGGTGAATGTGTAGATAAATGTATGTATGGAGGGATGGATGGGTGGAGGATGGATGTGTGGATGGGTGGATGGATGGATGGTGGGTGGATGGATGGTAAATGGTGGATGAATGGGTGAATGATGGGTGGGAGGATGAGTGGGTGGATGGGTGGATGGTGGATGGATGGGTGGATGGTGCATAGATGAGTGGGTGGGTGGATAGTGGATGGATGGGTGGATGGTGGATGGATGGGTGGACAGTAGATGGATAAGTAAATGTGTAGATGGATGGGTGGATGAGTACATTAATGGATGGGTGATCAGATGTGGATAGATGGATGAGCTGGTGGGTGGTGGGTGGTGGACCTAGTCATCCATCATCCAAGCTTCAGCCTTGGTCTAGTTTTGTGTCCTCTCAGAGGCTCTGTATGGCTATTTCTTCTCCCAGGAATAGTCTCTGCAAACTTCAAAGGGGTGTGTCACTTCCCTCTCACCCAAATGTCACCTCTTCTGAGTCCTTCTTTGATCCCCCAGTAGATCAGCATTAAATAAATAATTTTAAAACAAGTCTACTGTGTGACATCGGGATGGGTACCTGGAGAGCAGGTGAGAATCAGGCGTGGTGGCTGGGTGGACGGGGACCAGTCTTTGTCAGACTGGGAGCCTAGTGGGCAGGCAGGCCACAAGGCCCCACAGAGCCAAGAAGACACGCGCACACCGTCTCCCGCGTCAGAGTGCAGGGACCGCACAGAGGTCTACCAGAGGGCCACCTCAGGTGTGTGAGAGGAGCCACAGTCAAGGGGCTCTGCCACTTCCCCTGGGGACCGCAGAATCTCCCCACATCCCTGGGGAAAGCTCTGGCCCCTGTGGACAAAGCTGCTCGTGGCTGACCACACTGGACCAGCAGCAAAGACCCACTGAAACTTTCCCTCGATGAAAGGCCAGTCGCAATGCCCATGCCACAGGCCCAGGGTGGCCCCAGCAGCCCTCTGGGCCCTCAAGACAAGGCCTGAGCTCCCCACTTCTCCTCCCTCCCTCCCTTTACTCCATGAATTTTGCCTCGTGCTTTACTGAGTCCTCTGTGGCTCAGGACTGCAAACGTGGCCTCCACGAGCCTCGTTCAACAGCACAGGCCTGCTCTGCCCGGCAGCTGGCTGCCGGTGGCTTCTGCCCTCCGAGCCCCTGGTCTGCTCCAGGACAAGGTGAGGAACTCCACACTGGTCTGACAGGAGGGGGGCATGTTCTTTGGAGAAGCCCCCGTCCAGGCCTCTTCTGAAGGGAACTGACCACTTTCCCCTGAGCACCCTTGAATGAAGCCACCAAAGCCAGCAAGCCTTTCTCCTCTGGATGGCCTGTCACCCGGAACCTGGCCTCCGCTGCCTCTGGGGACCAGTGCCAGACAGGCAGCTGCTCTGTGGAGGTCTCTGCGGTAGCTGAACGGCCATCTGCCACCAGCCTGGCCTGGGCCCTGGGCCACGGCAGCACAGTGAGCAGCAAGCACCACGGGCCCCAGGACCTGCAGGGCTCGGGTCTGGGGGTGCCCCTGCCCTGCCGTGGTGGTGGTCTCGTTGTGCCGTGGGGGAGCGGCCCGGCAGCACCCATCTGCCATCCGTCCGCCTGATGGAGGCATCTCCCAGTGCACACGGAGGTGCCCCTCAGACCCGGCTGGTGACGCTGCTGGCTGTCACTGTGCTGCGCTGGGCCCCACGAGAGGCCTCCCTCCAGGAGACAGCGGCAAGGCATCCAGGAAAACACCGCCTGAGCCCCTGCAAGCTTGGAGGACAGACAGTGCGGCCTCATGTGCACGTTTGGCTCAGGCTGCTGACCTGGTCGGTCAACACGCAGTGTGGCTGCGGAGCCTCCGTGCACAGGAAGCTCTGGCTGTGGGTGGAAGACGTGGCCGTGTCCTGCCATCCCTGGCAGGGCCTGGTTTTGATCAGCCTCAGCCCCAGGCTCCGCGGAGGATATTGCTGCTGAAAGACAGGAAGCCAGCCCGCCTGCCGGGCCTTTGGACTGCTGGGCCTTTGGACGGCCCGTCCTCCCCAGATCCCTTCCTGTGACAGCAATTTCCCCCGAACATATCCCTCAGAAGCCCCATGTGCTGCTCCCAGTCCGAGGCCACAGAGTGGAGCACCAGAGGCTGGTTGGGGAGGCTGGCTGGGCCAGGACGTCCTCTATGGCCTTTCCCTGACTGAGGGTGGTGGCAGACACACACACAGCAGAGGGGAAGCGCAGAGAAGGTGGCTGTTCACCTGGGACAATGACAGTCCCCGGGGGGCTTGTGGCTGTCTGTGCTGAGGAGAGCCTGTAGGTGTGGTGGACAGAGGGACGTCCAGCCACGTCTCCAGCCCCTCCTCTTCCCCAGATGCTGGAAGTGTGGTGAGAATCTGCAGTGACCCTGTGAACTGCCCTGTCCTTGTGCCAGGCTCCAGACCAGTGGTGGCCAGGGCCAGGCGACCCTGCATGGGGAGCCCCGGTCACGTCACTCACTGAAGGCCGCTGGGTGCTTTCCGGGCTCCGGCCAGACCCCTTCCTGCGGGCCACCCAGACGTCGGGGCTCGGCCTGCCGCAGGTCTCCCCACAGCTTCTCCCGGGCGCGGCTCCTTGCTCTCTCTTTGCGCTCTGCCAGGTGCCAGCCGGCGGCCGGGGGTCCAGGCCTGCCTCGTCTCCTGCATCCCCGCCTGCAGCACCCGGCTTCGAGACTGGACACGCGCCATCTCTGGCCAGCACACCACAGGCTCGTGGGCCCTCGGGACACTTGTGGATGGGCCAGTGAGGTGCAGCCGAAGGGGCTGTGTCCACAGGGACAGGGAGGCCCAAGAGGCCTTTCAGGGAGTGAGGTGCAAGGCAGGCAGCCCCCAGGGTGCAGCTGTGCACCAGTCAACGGGGGCTGGACCCCAGGGCGGCACTCAGGCCAAGAGGAGGCCAGGTGCAGCGTCCACGCCTGTCACCCCAGGTGCAGCGTCCACGCCTGTCACCCCAGGTGCTCAGGAGACTGAGGCAGGAGGAGGGCCACTCTGAACATCTTAGCGAGACCCTGCCTCAAAAAAAGAACGAAAAGAACCAGGGTGCAGCTCAGTGGTGGAGCCCCTGCTCCATCCCCAGGACCAAAAACTAAATTAAAAAGGGGGAGAGAGGGTGGGGAGCGGGACCGGCAGCTGCAGGAGAGTGGCCGCAGTGAGGGGCGCGTTGGCGGGTCGTGCTCAGGGGAGCACCCCTGGGCCCACGGGGCTGCTGCTCTGCGAGGGGCCTGCTGGGTGGGGCCACGGGGCCCCCTCTTCTGGTCATCAGCAGCGTAGAAGGAGGGGCCTCTGAGCCTGCGCGTCTACTCCCGAGGCAGCAGCTGCCCTCTGAGGGCCAACCTCCCCCTGCTCCGTGGCAGCTCCTCGTGGATGCCCTGGACAGTGGCCCCCTGAGGGCAGGTCTGGCTGGCCATCGTGGACCTGGCCGCGCTCCCTAGGGCGGGAGAGCCCAGGCCTACCTCCAGTGCTTCCAGGGCATGGAGACCCCAGGGGGAAGGGAAGCAGGTCAGGCGCCCTGGGGGCCTCCTGGGGAGGTGGCCTGGGGCCCCAGAGCGGAGGGCGGCTTAGATGCTCTGCCAAAGGTCCTCCTTGGGAAGAGGGGCCGAGCCACAGGGAGTGGAGGGACCTTGATACAGGGGCTTGTCCTGCGGTTGGACCCCATGTGACTTGCCGTGAGGGCTGCACAGTCCCTCTGTCCTCTGCAGCTGGTATGGGGGGGACAGGCCTGAGCCCAGCCCCATGGGCACCAACGCCCCCTGCCCAAGCGGGGGCAGCCTTCAGGGTGCAGGGGCTCTGCCCTGGTCCCGCCCGCTAGAGCTTCCCGAGGACAGATGGAGGGACAGGCCGGAGGCCACAGTGGCCCACCCCAAGCTGCCCGCTCTCCTCGGGGCTCGAGTTGCCAAGGCTGCAGCCTCCCTGCCTGGCTGTGTAGGGCCAGCGCGGCCCAGGAGGGACCTGCAGTCTGAGGGGCCACATGTCCACGCGGCAGCGTTGACAGCGGCTGCTCAGCCAGATGTCTTCCAGGAGCCGGCGCAGTCAGGCAGACATGGCATGGCCACACGTGGGGAGGACCTTGGTGGGCCTGCAGGCTCAGGAGGAAGCCAGCTTCTGGCCCTCGGCTTCTGCCATTTGACCTTGGTGGCTCGACCTGGGGAAGAGACTGGACTCTCGTCACCTGTCATTTGGGCGTCACTGAGGTTTCATGGAAGCTGAGTCTCCTCCGGGAGCCTCAGGGCTGCTGGGGCACCGCCCTTCAGGAGCTGCTCGGGGACAGACAATGGGCTTGTGGTTGTAAGACCAGCTACTCCAGCCTCCTCTGAGGAAGGAGCTGGGCCACACGGGGGCTGCCAGCCCTGGGTCCAGGCACGGGCAGGCTGCGCCCCACGAGCCAGTCACCCTGGCCAGCTGCTTCATGATCTCGCAGGCCGGGGAGGTGCCTCTTCCCCCCACGTCCAGGCAGCCCTGTTGGCACAGGCGCAGGCCCCTGAAGTGAGTCCTCTCTCTGCCATTCGCCTGCGCCTGACGTGCTGCGCCTCGGTGCCCTGGCACGCGGGTAAGCCTGCGGGAGGGGCTGCCTGGGCCTGGGCCCAGGGCTGGCAGCCTCCGTGTGGCCCAGCTCCTTCCCCCAGGGAGGCGGGGTACTCGGGGCTTGGCCTGCCAGGCCTGGTGGGAGGGTGATGGTGAGGATGTGACCGCTGCCCCCACTGCCAGCCCCTCCGGCCCCACATGCCCCCACCCTCCCAGTAGCCACCCGCCTTAGGGACGAGGAGGAAGAGACTTGGAGAAGTCCCAGTTCCACACAGCCAGGCTGAGCCTGGCACCTGAGCCCTTGGGCAGCCCCCACGGACAGCAAAGGCCCCAGGTGCATGGAGACGTGGTCTCCTGGGCGGCAGAGGCACAGGAAGTGCTGGAGCCAGCGGGGTGTCAGAGGACGTGGCCACCTGCGGTCTGCCCTGCTGTCCCTGCGCGGTTCTGGCCTCGATCACACACGAGCCCCCAACAAAGACATGAAAGGGTCAGGAGTCTCCCAAGATGAGACTCATCCCTTGTTTTCGAGCAAACCTGCTTAAAGTGGGCGCTCCGTGCTTGGAAACTATCTCGGGGGCCACTTCTCGTGGCTCACGCTGCGCGTAGCCATGGCAGGGGTGACGCTGGGCTCCGGGCTCCCCAGCAGGGCCTGTGCTCACGGCCCGGGCTGTGGGCCCTGTGGCTGGGGCGGCTTTCTGGGGTCTCTGAGGCGCCCCAGGCCCGGGCTGTGCACACGGAAGGTGCTTGTCGGGTGAGAGTGGGCCACCCACAGGGGCAGCATCCTCCTCCCCGTGTCGATGACCCTGTTTGGTGCCCGACTCTGCTGCTGCGTCCTGAACTCTGCCTGTCCGCTCTCCCAGACCCGGGGCACCGCACTGCCGCCCAACTCGACCTGTCAGCTCCACTGCGTGCTGGGGCAGAGGGTGGGTCTCCACCATGGCACCCCAGCCTCCACCTGCCAGGGACCGTCATCAAGGGGCTCAGTCCTGCAGGGAAAGCCAGGCGGGGCGGGAGGCGACCCCAGCGCTGCGTCCTCAGGGTCCAGGGCTTGTGTTCCCTGCAGGTCCCCTGGGGTGCACTCCCTGCCCCAGGGTCTGTGCCCTAAACTGAAACACCAGCCCCTGATGTGAGCCGTGGGCGTGAGGATCAGGTCAGGACCGCTGTGCCCAGCCGGCCGCCGGGGGACAGCTACACTCCGCTGCTTACGCTTAAATGAACTAAGTTTTGAAGGTCGACATCCACTTCCTCAGCCCCTCCAGCCCTCCAGGCAGGTCACCTCATCAGGGCCACTAGCAGGGCCAGCTGGGGGCTGAGGAGCGAGCTTCCCCCCCCAGGAGCCTCCCCACCCTGAAGCCACAGGCCGCTGCCCTGGGCCAGCTCTCCAGGGCCCTCTCCCCACCACTTGGAGCCCGCCCACCCGCAGCGGCTTCATGCCCCACTGTCCAGAGAGCTCCAAGAGGACTGCCCAGGGGCCAACAGCTCTCCGAGGGTCCGGCCAGGTCCCCCTCAGCTGGGTTCTTCTGGACTCGTCCTCCCAGCACGGCCGCCAGCCCAGCGGGCAGATGCAGGACCATCCACCAGGGCCAAGCCTCCCCAGACCCAGGCCTCGCTGGAGAACTCAAAGGGATAGGGCCAAGTGCACGCCACTGGCCACATGGCCACTCCCACTAGTGTCTCCACCTGGGAGAAGCCGCTGGGGACATGGGTGCACCCTGCCTGCTCCTGAGCACTCGGTGCTGAGCTGCCGCACAGCCGGAGCCTGCCCAGAGACTGGTCCTGCCGGCCTCTGACAGAGGACAGGGTCCTCTCGTGGGACCATTTCAGGAAGTCCACCCTGGGAGCGTGAGGAGAGAGGCCTGGGAGGGAGGAGACTGCAGTGGACGCCACTTATCTTATCTGGGAGCACCTCCCACCGCGGTGACACAGGGTCCTGGAATCTGCCTACCCCCCACGCCCTGGCTCCTCGCACCTGCTGGGCGATCCCCAGGGCCAGCACAACTGTCCAGAAGGGCCTGGAAACAGGAAGCTGGGAAGAGGCCAGGGCAGAGGAAGGGCAGCCTCGGGCCTCGGTCCAGCTGAGGGCTGTGGTGGGAGGGGTCGTTTGGACCGAGGGCGACTGAATCGCTCGTCACCTGGGGAGCAGAGTGGGACCAGCACATTCCCGCCTCACGCACACCCCAGCTGTGGGGACCAGAGGCTCTGCCCGCCTTCCCCATGGCCGCCGCAGCCTCGAAGTTTGGAGCCCAGCAGCAGCATGAGCGAGCGCCCTCCTGCGGGGCGCCTCTTCCCTCCCCGAGAGCGTTTGCGACTGGAGCTCCCGGCGCCTCTCAGGGAACCCCTCACCCCATCCGGCACGGGGCGTCACAATGGCAGGGCATTGAGCAGGGAAGGGAGGCCCGTGCTCCTGGCCCAAGCCAATCCAGCGGCTTCTGCAAGAGTCTGGGCGTCGGCTTGGGTTCCTCCGCCTCGAGTTCTGGGCTCTCACACCCGAGCTCCATCAGGAGCCCCCACCCGGCTGCAGGGTTCAGGGCCCCGGACCACGGGGCAGTCGGAGGTGGCCACGCGGCAGACACAGAGCCAGCCGCCGCCAGGCTCCCTGAAGCCAAGGCCCACACGCTCACACACCTCGTACACGTGCGTCCACGCACACGTGCTCGTCCACACACACAGGCCCACGCTCACACACCTCGTACACGTGCGTCCATGCACACGTGCTCGTCCACACACACAGGCCCACGCTCACACACCTCGTACACGTGCGTCCATGCACACAGACAAGCCCACCCGGTGAGTGTGGGCGTGGACCCGGTGCCAGCTTCCTCTCAGGAGGACCCAGAGGTGCCAGGGCTGCAGGCTCCTGCTGGTTCTGTGGGGGCCTAAGGAAGGAAGAGAGCGTGGGTCCAGGGCAAAGCAGAGCAGCCTCCGCCCAGAGCCGCCCACGCTCCGAGTGTCCACAGGTTGTGCCGTATCTGCCACCGACGGCTGTGCTACGCTGAGCACCCCTCCGTGTCCCTGTGGTGTGGACTGTAGACTGGGCTCCTCCAGGGGCCGGCTGGGTCGCAGCAACAGGAGAAGGGCTGTGCCCAGCCACGCCTTCCGCGAAGCTGGTGGGTCCTGCTCCGCCCCACGAGTGGAGAGCCTTGCTTCTCCATGCCTTCATTAGCACTGGTAGGACAGGTTCCTGTTTGAACCAAAAAGACCCCCAAAGATGCCTTCCTTTGGCTTCTGCTGGCCTAGTCTATGACCTCCACTTGGTGGGCTTTGGGACCAAAAAAGGATCTCCCACCCAGCCTGCCGTTTCCAGAGGCAGAGGAGTAGCCCACAGGACAGGGGGCGCAGACTTGTGCCTCTAAGAAAAGAGAAGGTTTCCTCCCCTGATCCCCTCTGCTGCTGTGACCCCCTGGGCTGAGGCTGCACACTGAGTGAAAAGACTGGACACACCACCCATTTGCCACTCTGTGACCTTGGAGCTTCATCCACAAGGGAGCAGTAGTCTCCACATTGCAAATGGATTGTGTGGACTCAGAGCATTTCTGCAAAGTACTTGGCATGCGATAGTGCTCACTAAATGCTGAGAAACTGCAACACCATCACCACCATCACCATCATCACCACCACCACCATCACCATCATCACCACCATCATCATCACCATCATCACCATCACCACCATCACCACTATCACCACCACCACCATTACTGTCACCATCACCATCACCACCATCACTACCATCATCATCACCATCATCACCATCACTATCATCACCTCCACCACCATCATCATCACCACCACCACCACCACCATCACCATCATCACCACCATCACCATCACCATCACCAACACCACCATCACCATCATCACCACCATCATCACCACCATCATCACCACCATCATCATCACCATCATCACCATCACCATCACCATCACCACCACCATAATCATCACCACCACCACCACCACCATCACCATCATCACCACCATCATCACCACCATCATCACCACCATCATCATCACCATCACCACTATCATCATCATCACCACCATCATCATCACCATCATCACCTCTATCATCATCATCACCACAACCATCACCACCATCACCACCACTATTACAATCACCACCATCACCACCACATACCATCACCACCATCATTATCATCACCACCATTACCACCGTCACCATCATTACCACCACCACCATCATCATCACCATCACCACCACCATCACCACCACCATCATCACCACCATCATCATCACCATCATCACCATCACTATCATCACCTCCACCACCATCATCATCACCACAACCACCACCACCATCACCATCATCACCATCACCACCACCACCACCATCATCATCACCATCATCATCACCACCATCATCATCACCACCATCATCATCACCATCATCATCACCACAACCATCACCACCATCACCACCACTATTACAATCACCACCACCATCACCACCATCATCACCACAATCATCATCACCACCACCACCATCATCACCATCATCATCATCACCATCACCACCATCACCATCACCACCACCATCACTACCACTACCATCATCACCACCTTCATCATCACCACAACTATAACCACCACAACCATCACCACTACAACCATCACCACCGTCATTACCATCACCACCACCATCACCATCATCACCACCATCACCATCATCACCATCACCCTCATCATTACCATCATCACCACCATCAACACCATCACCATCATCATTACCATCATCACCACCATCACTATCATCACCATCACCATCATCATTACCATCATCACCACCATCAACACCATCACCATCACCACCATCGCCATGGTCACCATCGCTATGGTCACCATCGCTGTCATCCTCTTCATTATCACCATTACTCATTTTCCTTCTGTGAAGACACCGTGAGTCCTGGACACTGGGGACACAGGCCTTGAGGCCAGCATCCTCTCTATTCACAGGAAGACTGAGGCCCAGCACTTCAGCAACCTCCCCGGGCCATTAAGCTTGAGTGGATCTGGGTCTGGTCCTGGCCCCTCGGTGTGTCTCTAGAGCTCCGAGCCGCGGCTCCCCTGGGTCTGGGGACGGGATCTGGCTGTCTCCTCACACCCCCCTTCATGCCTCGGTCACCATCAGCAAAGCCACTGAGGGAATCTTTCAGGAACAAACAAAGCTGCCTTTTGGACAGAGCATGGAAAATGACTCATAGGAATGGGCATTCCGAGTGGCTGTCCTTTAGGTATTAGGGTTGGGTTGCAGACTGGTATCCAAGAATGCTGTGGTCTACTGCAGGGGATGACGCCATGGGGGAGCTGGCAGGGGGCCTGTGGCCTGGAGACACGGGGAGCCCCAGACGTGGCCGTGGGCCTGACCTGTGCCCGGCCCCAGGCTGGCAGCTGCACTGGGTGCCTGTGTGGGCGCAGCCTGGCCTGGCACTGGCTGTGAGCAGGGTCCTTGCACCCCTGCTGAGGTCGGGTTCTGATTCAGTGCTGAATCTGGGTTGCAGGTTCGGCCATCTGAGCAGGAAGACCCTTGCGTGCCCCGTGACAGGCAGACCCATGGTGGGCAGACGGGGGTCAACACCACTGAGTGAACCAAGCAGGGCCTCCCCCAGGCCCTGGGTCACGAGGAGTGGGCTAGAGGAGGGGTCTGGAACAGGCAGAGTCCCTCAGGCGCCAGCTCAGGATCTGGCAGCACCCCACAGCCTGCAGTGCCCGCCCGCCAGGGCCGCGCACACAGCCTCAGGGGGTCCCGTTACCCGGGCCATCCTGGAGTCTGGGCACCCGAGAATCAGGATCCTGCCCCTGCCCACCGTTCTTCCCACCCTACTCAGAGCTGCCAAGCTGCACCTCCAGAGAGCAGTGACTTGGTGCAGGCCCCCGTGGTGCCCAGAGCTGGTATCCCTGGCGCTGGACCACCCCGGGCAGCTGAGTGGCGGCTGCTCACTGGGGACCTGATGGTAACCTTGCTGGAAGGAGCCAGCCTGGCTCAGACCCCACTGCTGGCGGCCCAGCCGAGGTGGTAAAGCAGGTCCTCACACCCAGGCTGCCACAGCCTGCCACCTGCCCAGAGGGAGAGCAGGTCCTGAGGGTCCAGGAGGACCTCTGGGCCCCGAGGGCAAAGAAGCTGAGAGAAGGCCCCAGATCTGCTGGGCCCGGGGAGCAGGGTCTAGGCGAGCCCCACCCCTCCGTCTGACGGCGGCAGAGCTGGAGCAAGGCCCGAGGAGAGGCCTGGTGCGTTCACCCAGGCCACGTCCTGCCTCGTGGGGGGAGTTCCTACTCTGTCCACGGAGGTCGGGCTGCAAGGTCTGGCCTGTCCCTGAAGGTCCCACGGGGGATGAACGTCCCCGAGCACCAAGCGTGACGTCAGAGGCCAGGTGACAGGAGGTGCGGGCAGGCCTGCGTTGAGCTTAGGCGATCTCCTGTGGCAGACGCCACCCTTTCCCCGAGGCACTGAGAGCTAAGCCAGTCACCCCTGCTCGCGGGCTGAGGGCCCAGGTGGCGTCTCCGCAGGCGCGTGGCACCACGTGCATCTTCACACTCCCGAGTGCTCGCCCGGGCTGCCCTGGGGTTTCTGTGGCGGCCGGGGCTGCAGCAGGCGGTGGCCAGTGCTGGGCCTGCTCCTAGCTGTCTGCCCTCGCAGCGGCGCTGCAGCTGGACCGTGCGCACTCTCCCTCCTGCTCTCGGGCTCTTCCCAGGGGACCCCTCTCTACACTGGACTCCTGTGTCGCAGAGTTGGGGTGGTCTGTGGCAGCTGCCTGGGCACTGAGCCAGGGAGAGGGCCTGACACCTGACCCCAGCTTTGGGGACACTCTGGAAGAAGGAGGTGTCAAGTCCAGAATCACACAGGACACAGGTCTTTGGCTCCATTGAGCAGGTGAAATCCAGAAAAGTCCCTCAAACAAAGCCTGGTTCCAGGAGGAGGGTGCAGAAGGGGTCAGCCCAGTTAGTTCTGTACACCATGGACCTCAGAAAGAAATCCTGGGATGTGATGGACTGAGGCGGCCAAGGAGGGCGATGGCGCTCAGGAAGTGGCCGGCGACACGGTGTGACGAGAACCCTAGTCCAGAGTGTGCACAGGCACAGGGCCAGGCTACTGGGGATGAGCTCTCCAGAGGTCCTGGACACAACTCACCGCCAAGTCCCTTCTGCCATGTGAAGTCACAGCCGCAGCGCCTGGGGGTCAGGAGGTGGACATCTCGAGGCCTTAATCTGCCAGCCACAGCAGGCAAGGGGCCCCCTTCACAGGTGGGTTGCCTCCTTGGGCCGCTGCTGAGCTCGGCCGCTGATCTGGAGAACGACCTCTGTCCTCCGCCAGGCCTGTGTCCAGGACAGCTCTGTGTCCTCTCCGGCCTGAGCTGGGGCCAGGCGGCTAGGCGATTTCCCAGAGAAAAACTGGAGGGGGGACAGCTGCCGGGTGGTTGGGACCCCCCCGGCCGCCTCCCCAGTGGCCTCAGGTGAGCAGGTCCCCTCCACTAGGGACAGCCTGCCGTCTCCTTGGCAGTGTGCCCCTGGCTCTCCAGAGCAGCCCGTCTGTCTGGGTGTCTGTCTCCTCCGAGGCCTGAGGAGGTCCCCGTGTGCTGCACGTGCCCCAGTGTTGGCACTGCCGGGCCACAGCCATGGCCCCCGTGCCTGGTAACACCAGCTTCTGCCTGCCGTGTCCAGGGGACTGGGACCGGCCACACCCAGGAGAGCAGCCAGGAGCCACAGACACTGGGCCTGGAGACAGGTCGAAGCCCGTGGAACCGCCAAACTGGGGCTGCGTTGGGCATTTTACTTCTCCATGAACAGAAAGGGCACCCACAGCCAGTGGCCAGCCGGACAGCACAGCCCTAGAGCAGGACCCAGCAGCCCGTTGACCTAGCGGCCTCTGTCCAGACTGTCCTGGGGGTCTCCACGTGGCCAGAGCCAGCCAGCGCTGCCCTGGACCTCTGGTGGCCCCCTCCTCTCTGGATGGTGGCGCTCCGTCCCTGGGGCTGAGTGTGGGGTGAGGATGGCTCTGCGGGGAGGTGAGCTGAGGCCGGGAGGTCGCCCAGGGAGCACTGCGGCTGCGTGCTGCCACTTGGCGGGCTCTCCTTGCAGGTGCGTCCTCCGCCTCAGGGGCCCACTGTCACCCTCGGGGTGCTCAGGAGCTCCCAGGCACGCTGTGTGTCTCGGGTGTGTCTTCTGCCCTGGAGGCCCCCGAGAATCACACCTGCAAGACCTTACTCAGGTTCCACGGGGGCATGAATCTGGGGACATGACCAGAGAATGGGCCGTGGGGCAAATTGCAGGGTGCTCCACCTGCGGCCAGGTCACCCCACAGGTCTGCAGGGAGACTCCAGGCCAGGGCTCGGCCCGGGCCAGCAACCCAGCCTCCAGCCTCCGCCCTGGCAGGTCAGGACTGGGCACTGGGGCACAGAGGGCTCACTGCCAGTGCGCGGAGGGGTGGAGCTGCTGCTGCGGTCAGCCTCCCGCCCTGCCCAGGCTCTCTGAGCCATCTGGCCACGGTTCCTGCTCATCTGGGGCTGCAATCAGCGCTGTCCTGGAAAGCCAGCCCTGGGGCCTGCCCACCTCTGCTAATGATGATGCCTGACGCAGCAGAGTCACTTTACAAAGCGCTCTCCCAGCCCGCCGCGCCTCCCCAGAGCCTCCTGGACTAGAGGGGGTGGGAAGCCCCCTCCAGGCTCCACTCAGCCTGGCCTGCGCAGCCCGCGGGCCCAGCAAACTAGGAGCACTGGGGCCCGGGACACCAGCCCCTCCTCTGCCCCCAGCTGGGACCCAGGCTCCTGGCCTCCAGAGGGGCACAGACACTTGTGACCTGAGGCCCCGACCATGGCACTCTGTGATGGCGGCTGAGACCCCAGGTCTCCTCTGGAGTCGCGTGTTCCCACCGAGCCCAGCTGCCCTGGGTTCACACGTGAGCGACCCCAACAGGGTCACTCGGGTCCAGTCCTCGGTGTGTACCATGCCCATGGCCCCCAAGATGGAAGGCTGGTCCCCACTCTCTTGAGTGGGGTGTGTCAGCTTCTGGGCACCTCCGGGGTCTGAACGGTCCCCTGGGACCCGCCTCGCCGGCAGGACAGCTGCTGCCCAAGGCTGTGCGGACGCCCGGTGTGCACTGTCGTCGGCCACGGTGCCTGCCGCCTGGGCCCTGGCCCTGCAGAGCCTCCCGCGGCCTCTGCTCCCCTCCCACGGCTCCGGGGAACCTCGGGGAGAGGAGTGACCCCAGCTCAGGCAAAGCCGGAAGGTGGCCCTGCCACCTGTCCCTGGGCCCCGCCCCCGAGGTCACCACCCGTGGCTGCAGCCCATCCCCCTGCAGGTCCTGGTGGCACCACAGGTTGGTCCCGGGCAGCCCTGGGCAGGCTGAGTGGAGCCTCCTCCCTTCCCCAGTTGTGCACCAAGACGCCTGGGGCTGACCCCTCCCCTGGGTGGGCCTGCCGCTCCTGCGGCCTCCTGCTTTGCCCCGGGCGGTGCCCGGGTTCTCCGGCTCCGGCTCAGCCCACTGCGAGGCCCTCCACGGGCACCGGAGCCCAGTGGGTCCCGCTGCATCACCTCCAGCAGAGGACCTGGCAGCCACGGGCCGCGCCTTGACTTCTGCAAGTATCGCCAGCTGCTCTTCCAGGGCCGGGGCTCCTCTGTGCTCTCTCCTCAGAGGACAGGATCCTTCCCCCAAGCCTCTAGGGAGGTAACTGAGGCACAGAGAGGCCAAGTGATCTCTCCAAGGTCACCCAGGACAGGCCATGATGCAGACGTGTGTCCAGAGGATTTTCCCTGGGGGTCTGGCAAGAGGGGCAAGAGGGTGACCTCAGGCCCTGGCCACCACCTAAGCAAGTGCCCTAGAGGCAAGGCCCTGGGAGGCCCAGGGAGCCTCAGAGAGTGGGTGAGGGTGCCCCTATCAGGAGATGGAGGGGGCTGGGGGCTGCGGCATGTGCCTGCAGAGGGGAGTGGGTGGGCCCAGCCTTAAGACGAGAGTGTGGATTCCCGGGCACGTGCGATGGACCAGGAGGAAAGTGCAGACGCACGTGAGCCAGTGTCCAGCACTCCCTCACCACCCAGCTGACCATGAGAGGCCCCTTCCCAGCCCGTAGGCCAGGCCCTCAGGTGGAGTGCAAGGGACTCCAGGTGGACACCATCCTCGCAGAGCAGGGCATGGGGGAGGGGCCAGGGCCAGGCAGGCCCCCACAGTCCCTGCGGTGCCTCCTCCCTTCCCCAGTTCTGGGTGGTCCCGGAGCTTAGTGAGGACCGAGGATCGCTGGGTCTTGAAGATGGAAGGGCCCCTGGGAGGGCCGATTCTGACCCACTCCCCACAGACATAGAAACTAGGCCCAGGTGGGAGGCCCAGGTGGGAGGCCCAGGTGGGAGTGCCCAGGTGGGAAGCCCAGGTGGGAGGGCCCAGGTGGGAGGCCCAGGTGGGAGGCCCAGGTGGGAGGCCCAGGTGGGAGGGCCCAGGGGCTCCGGGGCAGGAGCCAGAGGAGGAGAGTATGTAGGCAGTGCTCCCCAGGAACAGAACCTCCTGGGGTGGGGGCAGAGGGCCTCAGGGCGTGAGGGGCCTCAGGGCGCCTGGTCCTTCCCCGGGCGGAGGTTAGACTGTGGGAAGGGCCGAATGGTCTTCGCCAGCCACGTGTGGCCTCTGCCACGCAATCTTCAAGGATGTCTATGATCCTTGAAAACATAACAGCTGCCCCCAGCTCACACAGCCACAGGGAGTGGACCTGGCCACTGCAGTCACCTCTCCCAACCCATCCCGTGCCCACGGACGCGGGTGACGAGGGACAGCCTCCTGGGGAGAGGTCCTCTTGCTGGGGACCCTGCTCCCTACTGGATTGTGGGACACTTTTAGGAGATGGAACTGCTCCCCACAGGCCCCCAGGGGGTCTGCCAGGACCCCGCCTAGTGTCAGCCCTGAGGGTCAGCCCGACCAAGCCTGGTGGCCGGAAGCTAAGTCACCAGTGGCCGAATGCGTGCTTCCTGCCCAGAGCCACCCCCGGGCAGTGACCTGTCAACCCTGAGAGCGTGGCAGAGCCTGGGGAGGGTGCCCCAGCCCCAGCCCCCGCTAACGGATAGGGCTGGGAGGGGAGGTGGTCGGCTGGGAGCTGTGCGTGGGCCTTCCTCAGCACCGTGGCCATCTGCGCCCACTCCGCTGACCCTGTGCTAGCCAAGCCTTCCTGGGAGGCGGAGGACCCCGGCCACCTTGGCGCACAGACTGGGGAGATCTGTCATCTAGAGGCACCTTGGGACATTGTGGGGCGTCTCGGGCCCAGCACACGGGGGCTGGCCGGTAGGGGCCACCCTGGCCTGGGCAGGGCAAGAGCTGGGGCTGAAGCCGCTGGTCAGTGCAGCTGAGGAGGGAAAGGCATTTCTTCCTGCAGACTGCGGAGGAGGCCTGGGGCGTGGCGGGCGGCCTCTGTCTGCTGTCGGGGGTCTGTTCTGGGCCCGGCTCCAGGCTTCGCAGCCCGGCCACCCTCCGGTCCTCTGACGTAACCCATCCCACCCCCTTCCATGGCCCCTTGCGTGTTGGCCCCAGGGAACCCGCGTCCCAAGGCACCCTGACTGCCTCTGTGACCGAGGGGACCGCACGGTCAGGGAGGGGCCAGGTGGCGCAGGGACCAGCGTGGCCGGCTGGGATGGTCCCGAGAAGGCTCCCTGCACTGGACAGAGCCGTGGAGTCCCTCCGTGCCCCCCAGGCCCGCCGTCCTCCCCCTGACCGGGCAGCGTGCCCTCTCCCCGCCAGTCAGGGGTGGGAGCAGAGCAGTCCCTCAGCCGCCCCACACCTCCCCGCAGTGAGGGCACGAGGTTGCACCACCCAACGCAGGCGCCACCAGCCAAGAGTGCCTGCCGTGGCTCAGGAACTGAATCCGATTTTACCTCATTTTGTAAATTTGGTGTAAGCAGCTTCGCGTGCCCTGTGGCCACCACGCTGGATGTGCAGACTCGGTGCCAAACACTCGGACGCCAAGACCGCATCCTGCTGCGCCCTGGCCCACCATGTCCTGCTGTGTGGACTGGGCACATTACTTCCAGGTCTGAGCCCCTGTCCTCGCCTCGGAGTAGAAGCGAGGGTTCTGACCACGGCAGAGACGGGACGAGGGGCCGCCCCTGTCGGCCCGCTCCCAGGCCCCCCTCTGCAACCTTCTTACCCAGACTCCTGCTAACTGCCGTCAGCAGCACTCCAAAAAAATTAAATGGAAAATTCTGGAAGTAAATAACTTGTCAGCTCTAAGTCACACTCTGTTCCACGCACCGTGATGAATGTCTCGCTGTCCAGCTCTGTCCTGCTGGGGACACCAGCCATGCTCTTCTTGTCTGGGCGTCCACGTGGCAGCTGCTGCGCCTGCCAGTCACCTGGAGCGTCTCAGTCCCCGAGTCGGCTGCAGGCAGCGTGGTGCCAGAGTGCAGGTGCCCTCGGGTCACTCAGCCACGGCATCGGGGCGCAGGGCAGTGATGCTGGCCATCCAGACGTGCCGAGGCCCACGAGCTTCCTCGGGGGGACAGACGGGCGCCTGACAGCCAGGAAGATCACAGCAGACGGTGCCACACGGCCAGCTGCGTGGCTGAGGATCCCTGGTGGGACAGTGAGGAGGGAGGAGGAATTGTGCTCGGTCTCCTGTTGTCTAAACTGCAGAGGGCACGGCCACAGTGCACCAGTGCCCACTAAGACGGACCTGGCGCTGCATCGGCCCCGTGTAGAGGAAGACAGACACACGTGGGCTTGGTCTTGTGCGGGTTCAGGCACCCGCGGGGCCTCGCGGTGTATCCCCAGGGTCCGACTCACTCAGAAGCCCTCTGTGGGCTCCAGCCGCCCTCCCCTCACACAGTGCCTTCTCTCCAGCATCACCAGGCCCAAGCTGTATCCGTCAGCGCTGCTGCGTAACGAGAGCCACAGAACCGCAGTGGGGAGCTTCCTGCTCACTGTGCTGCAGGTCACCCGCACTCGGCTGAGCCGGCGGCAGGCCCGGCTCGCTCAGCTCCACCCCAGGCTCTGGCTCTGCTGCTCCAGTGGTCTCGCAGTCCTCAGGGACCATGGTGGGCCATGGCGAGGCCTCAGCCTCCATCGTCACAGCATTCTGTCCGCCTGGCTCCCTGCGTCCCTCCTCTTCTTAGAGGGACCCTGTCACACAGGACTGGGGACACCAAGCTCCAGCGCCACCTTTCTTGCCTGGACCTGTTTCCAGACGAAGCCACACAACCCGCCCTGGGGGCAGGACTTGGGCACATCCTTGGGCCACCAGTCCACCCGCATATGGCCGGCTCCTTCTCCCAGCCGCTGGGATAGCTGGATGACCTCACCCACCGTGTGGGCCCAGCAGCCTCCCCCTGGGTCAGCAAGCTGGGGACAAGTTCAGACAGGCGAGGGACAGTGCTGACCAGGCCCAGGGGGGCTGGCCCATCCTGGCCCTCCCCACACCCACTCCCTCTCACGTCCCCCAGTGCGGGACATCAGCAGGCTGCCTGGATCCAGGCCCTGGGGTGCGTCCAGGGAGACTTCTCCAGGCCCTGGACGGCCAGGGCAAGGTCACTCAGGACCACAGGCCGGGACCACATGGCACATTTGCAGGTGATCATCTCCGAGCCCTGGACAGAGCTCGTCCCCAGCCCCCAGGGACAGCCCTGAGCCAGAGACCTTGCCTCCAGTCACGGGCCGGGGCAAACCGTGGCCTCTCTGACCCAAGTTTCCATCGCTTCACTGGAAAGATCTGCCGGCCAGCGCAGCTCCGGCCAGGAGGCGGAGGACCCAGCCACGTGGAAAGACAAGAGCCTCCTCCGGCACTGCCCTGCCAACGGCTCCAGCCCAGGTACCCAGGCCAGCGGGCAGCACCCGCCACACAGGGAAGGAGTGCAGGAGGCCCAGCACCCACAGGGAGCAGGGCGTGCACCACACGCGCGTGTGTACACACACACACACCATGCACCACTCCTGGTGCACACACACGTACACACACGGCACAGCCCAGGGTGCACACCGCACGCGGCACATTCCACATCACACCGGGCACAGGACGCACACCCACACCACGCAGTACGTACACAGTGCTCCCTGTGTGCACACGCTGTACACACGGGCACCACATGTAAGCTGCGCGCACACCATGAGCACACACACCCACGCTCGGTGCCCTCAGCCGTGCCCGCCCCCAGGCACGGGCAGGAGCGCTCACAACCTCACCTGGGTGTGGCCCACCTGCAAGGCCCCTTTGCCACGGGCGTGTCTCCCGGAGCCCAGAAGGAGTGGCCTGCCCCACACGGTGCCCAACGGTGGGAGTGCCCGGGACGTTGACTTCCAGAACTGAGGTCACACTGTGTGTGACACTGGTGTGTGGCTGCTGCTCAGAGTGGCCTTGCTGGTGCCGGGTCCTCCTCCTCAGCCGGCACTTGCTCTGGGACCTGGGGGCGGGGACAAGCCCCATGGAGCACAGCCTGCTGCTGACGGTGGCACACACTGGGGCTAGCGGGCAGGGCCACCAAGGCCCAGGTGGCAGCCCACCAGCGGCTGCCTGGCAACCTTAGCAGGTCCCTGGGGGCCTGGTGCTCCGTCCACGCGTGAAGGGGGCCTGCCTTGTGGCTTCTCTTGGCTCCTCAGGGCCTTGGGGGCCATCGGAAGCAGCTGGCAGGCCCTCCACGCCCGGCCTCCACTGAGGAAGGTCAGAGGTGTGAGTGGACCCTGCTCCTGCCTGCAGAGGCCAGTCCAGCTGTGGACCCCAGGCCCAGCAGCCCGCACAGCAGCTGGCCAGCAGACCTCCGGCTCAGCACTGCGGACCCGGGTCTGGCCTGCTCTGCCCCTCCCAGCCACCCCACCGCCGCCTGAGCCGCTCAGCGACTCTGGCTTGGTCACCCCAGCTGTACGCCCACAGCGGCTGTCAGAAGGAGGCCGCCCGCGGAGGCAAGTGTGAATACCTCGCGCCCTGGGTAGCGGTGAGGGAGGCTGGACGAAGCCCACCTCAGCAGGGCCGGCCCGGGAACAGCGGGGTAGACGGGGTGCCGGCCAGGGCGGAGCCCGAGGGAGGAGGGGGCAACTCATCTGAGCAAACGTCATGAGAAAACCACTGTCCCCTCCCCCGGGGCCACCGCCTCTGGAGGCTGCAGCAGGGCAGGGTGCCCGGCACGCAGCCCAGCTGTGGTCACACCGGGCGGCCAGGCTACCGGGTGAGCCCCTCAGCCATCCGGCCTCCAGGTCTGTGAGCGTCAGTCGCGATGAGCACTGGGCCGACCTCCCGGAGACATCAGGAGGGACAGCAGTGGGCAGGTCACCGAGGAGGCTGCCACACCGGAGATGCCCAAGCACAGCCACTCCGTGGAACAGGGCAGCCACCTCCTGGCCACGGCGGCCCTGGGGACACGGGCGAGCAAGGGCCCTCTGGCCCCTTCTCCCCCTCTGGCAGCTCTATACCAGGAAGAGGTCAGGCCTGACAGCTGTCCCTCCCCACTGCCTGGCACTGGCCCTGGGCACTTCCTGGCGGCTGTCAAGCGAGATGGCTCCCCTCGGCGCTCTCCTCGGCAGTAGAGACCTGGGCACTGGGGCTGAAGCCAGGCCCAGCCGGGGCGAGACCCCAGCAGATGCCCACCCCCGGGCATCAGGCTCCTGCGGCTGCAGAGGCTCCCGGAGCCAGGCAGCCCCACGACAGGCTGAGGCACGGAGCAGCATTGAGGGACGCCACCCGGGACGGGGAGAGGGGTCCTCCTGCCCAGGGACGCTGGGAAAGGGCTGGGAAATACAGAGGACCCTGCGCAGCGGACAGCAGGGGTCCTGCAGGCCAGAGCTCGCCACAGAGGGCCTCCCCACCCTGCTCCCGCGGGGACAGCCCGTCCCAGTAGCACCAGCAGCTCCTGACTCTAGAGCATGGGGCAGAGAGGCCACCAACACTCTCCCCCGCACAGGGTGCAGCAGCGTCCTTTCTCCTGTGACGTGGGCAACAGGCCTGGAGGCCAGCTCCCCTGAGCTGAGCACCCTGCCCGCCTCCTTCGAGGCCCTCAGCCTTCAGCAGGCTCCTGCCTCGGCCTGTGCATGGAACACCCTCCTCCCGGCTCACCTTCGACTGCTCAGGCCTGGCTCACTGCTCCTTCTTGGAGAGGCTGGGCCTCCCTGCCTCATCTTTTTTCTGGAGCAATTCCCCAGAGGGTAGACAACAGCATCCTCCAGAGTCTCGTGTCCACCCAGAGCTCAGAATGTGACCTTATTTGGGAAGTCTTTCCAGATCAACATGCGATCACATTGGATCAGGGTGGGGCCCAAATCAAATGACTGGCATCCTCCTAGGAAAAGGGGAAGATGCCCAGGAGGTGACCCCAGAGGAAGGGGCCGGTGAATGCAGAGACGGGGCCACAAGCCAAGGGACAACCAGAGCCCCCGGAGCTGGGAGGGCAGGAAGGACCTCAGGAGGGCATGGCCGGCCACACTGGGTCTCAGACCCGACTCCAGGACAAACCCTGAAGCTAAGCCCCAGGTTTGTGCTGCTCTGTGGCAGCAGCTGCAGGACCCTGGAGCTGGCCGGGGAGACATGCTGCTCACACCTCCCAGATGGGACAGTGACGGCAGGCCAGGCCACGGTCAGCGTGTGGGGCTCCACCCAGCACCCAGTGGGCCTCCGGCCAATGCCCGTGGCTCAGTTGTTGAGGGAATAACTGGACGAGTCAGGCAGGAAGGTCTCTCTGGAAGGGCAGCAGGGAGCTGCCCCCTCAGATCCCCCACGGTGCCCACAGGCCGCCCGTGTCCTGCATAGGTGACCCCAAGAGAAGCCAGTCTGCCGTGTGCACTGGTCCACTGGTGGAATCGAGGGTCAGGCTCAGGTCAGGTCAGAGCTGGCCGACTCTGTGTTGCCTCAGGCACACCTCGCAGGCTGGCCCCTCCCTTCCCCGCCTGTTCAGGAGGCTGGGGAACTGACCTCACAGCAAGGTTTTGCAGATGGGCGGGGGGGGGGGGGGGGGGGGGGGGGGGGGTGGAAGCCGCGCACCTGCCAGGCTCATGCGTACAGGAGCGAAACAGGACCCTCCCCTCCAGGGGCAGCTGTTGACCCTCAGCTGAAGTCCACCAACACCTCCTGAGCCCAGTCGCCCCGAGAGACCATGGGAGATGTGTCCTGGCCCTCCCTAGAATGACTGGTCAGCTTCAAAGGAGCTGGGACTTCCACAGTCCCTGCCTCTGCTGGGCAGCCGAGATCAAAGGCCAGCATCTGGGCAGCGAGGTGGCCAAGTCTGTGCTCCCCGTGAGAGCCAGAGAGGTGCCCAGCTGGGCTTGGGGAACTGGACGCGGCTCTCAGGCCTGCGAGGCCGGTGGGCGGTTCGGGGCAGGGCAGAGACCTCTGAGCTGAGCCTCCAGCCGCCGTCTGTCCCTCCTTACCGCCTGCGCTCCAAAGCCAGAGGTGGCCCCTCCCTAAGGCCCCTGGGCACGCTCCAGGACTGGGCCCTTTCAGGGAGCGGGCAGAATGTTCCCTCCCTCCAGCAGCGTGGACTTGTGCACCCCGACCCACCGGGGCCCAGATTCCTCGGCTGCAAGACAGATAGTGGGACCAGGGCCCTCCGCACCCGGCCTGGGTCCTGCCGTCCAGCCTCCCTCAAGGACAAATCTGTCTCGGATCCTTGCCTGGCCCGGAACCGTACACACAGGCCTAGTGACTCCACTGACCCACAATCAGGCCCCAGCCTGGGCGGGTCCACCACAGAACCCACCTGGCCAGTGGGGGTTCAGGATGGGGCCCAGACGCAGCCAGGCCTGGGGGGACAGGCGGTAGCCTGCCCCACAAGTGGACAGTGTCTCCAGAGCCCATGGGAATCTGGCAACGCGGACAGGCCGGCTCAGGGCCCATGCAGCTCACAGGGGGGGCCCCAGGTCACCCTGACCCACTCAGTGATGACTCAAACCGCACACAACCAGGATGCCGGGAGCCGGGAGCTGGGCTGACCGAGGACGTGCGGACAGCCCTGGTGCAGCCGCGTCCTGGCCACATGGGCCCTCCCTCTGCTCTCAGAGGTCCACCTCAGGGACGGACACGGCCAGCCCAGGCCGTGTGTCCCACCATGCTTTCCCGTTAGCTGGGAACAACCTTGACCGTGGGGTCTTCCAGGCACGGCCATGTCACCAGAGCCCCTCTAGGAGAGGCCCAAAGCTGGCGCCATGAGTCCTTACAGTCTCCAACTCCAGCCCCAGGCCGGTGCCCTCAGCACCCCGCCTGCCTCTGCCCGCCTGACCCCTGCAGGCCGTCTCTGCCCACCCACAGCCTCGCAGAGCCCACCTGGGAGCTGAGTCCAGGGGTCCAGCCCTGGTGTCCATTCCAGTCCCTGCTGCTCCCCGCCCCGACCGCCGACCCCCGCTGGGGTTCCTGCTCTCAGAGCCCCTGGCCTTCTCGGGTGGCGAGGGCAGCCCCACCCCTTCCACAGCCGCCGCAGGACTGGGCTGGGCCGCCTCCCCAGGAGGCTGGTCCCATCACGCCCCAAGGTACGTCCAACGTGCGCGAGCCCGTGCCGAGGGGGTGCGCGAGCCTGTGCCTGTGCCTGTGGGGGTGTGCCAGTCTGTACCTGTGCCTGTGGGGGTGTGCCAGCCTGTACCTGTGCCTGTGGGGGTCTGCCAGCCTGTACCTGTGCCTGTGGAGGTGTGCCAGTCTGTACCTGTGCCTGTGGGGGTGTGCCAGTCTGTACCTGTGCCTGTGGAGGTGTGCCAGTCTGTACCTGTGCCTGTGGAGGTGTGCCAGTCTGTACCTGTGCCGAGGGGGTGCGCGAGCCTGTGCCTGTTCCTGTGGGGGGTGTGCCAGCCTGTGCCTGTGCCTGTGGGGGTGTGCCAGTCTGTACCTGTGCCTGTGGGGGTGTGCCAGTCTGTACCCGTGCCGAGGGGGTGCGCGAGCCTGTGCCTGTTCCTGTGGGGGGTGTGCCAGCCTGTGCCTGTGCCTGTGGGGGTGTGCCAGCCTGTACCTGTGCCTGTGGAGGTGTGCCAGTCTGTACCTGTGCCTGTGGGGGTGTGCCAGTCTGTACCTGTGCCTGTGGAGGTGTGCCAGTCTGTACCTGTGCCTGTGGGGGTGTGCCAGCCTGTACCTGTGCCTGTGGAGGTGTGCCAGCCTGTGCCTGTTCCTGTGGAGGTGTGCCAGTCTGTACCTGTGCCTGTGGGGGGTGTGCCAGTCTGTACCTGTGCCTGTGGGGGGTCTGCCAGCCTGCCCCTGTACCTGTGGAGGTGTGCCAGCCTGTACCTGTGCCTGTGGGGGTGTGCCAGTCTGTACCTGTGCCTGTGGAGGTGTGCCAGCCTGTACCTGTGCCTGTGGGGGTGTGCCAGCCTGTACCTGTGCCTGTGGGGGTGTGCCAGCCTGTACCTGTGCCTGTGGGGGGTGTGCCAGCCTGTACCTGTGCCTGTGGGGGGTGTGCCAGTCTGTACCTGTGCCTGTGGGGGTGTGCCAGTCTGTACCTGTGCCTGTGGAGGTGTGCCAGTCTGTACCTGTGCCTGTGGGGGTGTGCCAGCCTGTACCTGTGCCTGTGGGGGTGTGCCAACCTGCCCCTGTGCCTGTGGAGGTGTGCCAGCCTGTGCCTGTTCCTGTGGAGGTGTGCCAGTCTGTACCTGTGCCTGTGGGGGGTGTGCCAGTCTGTACCTGTGCCTGTGGGGGGTCTGCCAGCCTGCCCCTGTACCTGTGGAGGTGTGCCAGCCTGTACCTGTGCCTGTGGGGGTGTGCCAGTCTGTACCTGTGCCTGTGGAGGTGTGCCAGCCTGTACCTGTGCCTGTGGGGGTGTGCCAGCCTGTACCTGTGCCTGTGGGGGTGTGCCAGCCTGTACCTGTGCCTGTGGGGGGTGTGCCAGCCTGTACCTGTGCCTGTGGGGGGTGTGCCAGTCTGTACCTGTGCCTGTGGGGGTGTGCCAGTCTGTACCTGTGCCTGTGGAGGTGTGCCAGTCTGTACCTGTGCCTGTGGGGGTGTGCCAGCCTGTACCTGTGCCTGTGGGGGTGTGTCAACCTGCCCCTGTGCCTGTGGGGGTGTGCCAGTCTGTACCTGTGCCTGTGGGGGTGTGTCAACCTGCCCCTGTGCCTGTGGGGGTGTGCCAGTCTGTACCTGTGCCTGTGGAGGTGTGCCAGCCTGCCCCTGTGCCTGTGGGGGTGTGCCAGTCTGTACCTGTGCCTGTGGGGGTGTGCCAGCCTGTACCTGTGCCTGTGGGGGTGTGTCAACCTGCCCCTGTGCCTGTGGGGGTGTGCCAGTCTGTACCTGTGCCTGTGGGGGTGTGCCAGTCTGTACCTGTGCCTGTGGAGGTGTGCCAGCCTGCCCCTGTGCCTGTGGGGGGTGTGCCAGTCTGTACCTGTGCCTGTGGGGGTGTGCCAGCCTGTACCTGTGCCTGTGGGGGTGTGTCAACCTGCCCCTGTGCCTGTGGGGGTGTGCCAGTCTGTACCTGTGCCTGTGGGGGTGTGCCAGTCTGTACCTGTGCCTGTGGAGGTGTGCCAGTCTGTACCTGTGCCTGTGGGGGTGTGCCAGCCTGTACCTGTGCCTGTGGGGGTGTGCCAGTCTGTACCTGTGCCTGTGGAGGTGTGCCAGTCTGTACCTGTGCCTATGGGGGGTGTGCCAGTCTGTACCTGTGCCTGTGGGGGTGTGCCAGTCTGTACCTGTGCCTGTGGGGGTGTGCCAGTCTGTACCTGTGCCTGTGGAGGTGTGCCAGCCTGTACCTGTGCCTGTGGGGGGTGTGCCAGTCTGTACCTGTGCCTGTGGGGGTGTGCCAGCCTGCCCCTGTGCCCGAGGGCACGTGCTAACCCATTTCTGTGCCCGTGGGGGCATTGCCAGCCCATGCCTGTCCCTGTCGGGGGTGCCAGGTCTACCTGTGCCTGTGGTGTGTGAGCAGTCTTGTTCTGCCCAACAGTGAGACCTCCTGAGCAGCACGTCCTTAGGTGCCTGTCACAGTGTGCCTACGTGGCCCAAGGTGGCTGTGGCATTTCTGGGTGCTGTCTCACAGGACACATTGTGCACGTGTCCCTCACCAACCCCCGGGTCCCTCAGACGGTGCACAGAGCTGCCAGAGGTTGGGATGAGAGCGTGGGCCACTCTGGAGGGAGGTGAGGGCAGGAGCGTGCAGGAACACCCCACAGTCCCGTGCAGAGGGCCGTCCTGCCCCTGCCATGGCCCGGGAGCCCCCGAGGCAGGAGCTGCGCCAGCTCAGGAAGATGGTGCCCGAGGTGCAGCGGGTCCAGAGGGCTGTGCTGAACCAGCTCTTGCCAGCGCTGTCAACCTGAGGGAAGTTCTGGAAGTGGATCTGCTCTGTGAGGTGGAGGTAGACGTGCTGCCCTGGGCAGGGCCCTGTGCTGACCGATGGCCTTGCGGCCCCTGGTCTGGGGGAGCGGGAGGACCCGAAGACCAGGGCAGCCTGCCTTGCCTGAGGCTTCTTGCTGTAAGTTGGGAACGAAGGCCCCACAGGCAGGTTACGAGGACAGACATCCTAAGGGCTTCGGGAGTTCCTGGGACAGGACCAGCTGTCCCCAGCACAAGCACCACCTCGCCCCGCAGGCCAGACTCTCCATGGGCCTCCTCTGCAGATGGGCCTCCAGTCATTGGCCCCCAACCCTGGGGAGGCTCCTAACAGCCATGGGAAGCCTGGGTCCCAGGCCTGGGGAGCAGCTCCACCCGAGGCCCTTGGCAGCCCCCGGCAGGGCAGGGAGGGCAGGGCGGGTGCTAGCTGCGGTGGTGCAGGGACACGGGGGCTTTGGATGGAGCGAGAGACAGTTCGGCTTCCAGGCCTCCGGGTCCACTTGAGGGAGTTACTTCTCCTCCGTCCGAGCTGAGTGCTGAGCCTGCCCAGGTCACTCTCGGGTGGCCTTGCAGTGAGGCAAACGTGCGGCGTGTTCAAATGTTCCCAAACCGTGTTCATTATTAAGAGAGTGACTCAGGCCGGAGGTGTGGACAGGGTGGCAGAGGACAGGGGTGTCGGCGTGCAGCCTGTGGGAACAGATGGGCCGAGGCAGGAGGCTGCCCCCGCAGGTCCCCGTGCCACCCCTTGGGCCTGTGGCCCTTGGCCAGTCACTCTCACTGGGCCCAGGAGGAGACTGAGGCCCAGGGAGCAGGCAGTCTGGGCCCTGGTCATGAGCTGACCAGGGTACCTGCCACTCGCCTGGGCTTCCCGGCGGGCCACCCGCTCTGTGCCCATAGCCCTGTCCTCTACTTCCCGGCTCGTGACCTCAGGCCCAGGAAGGACAGAGGCAGCATTGTGAAGGCCAGCTCAGCAAACAGATGGCCGGAGACTTGGACTCCCCCGCGCCCAGGGGCTCTGGCCTCTGGCCCCGGAGACCCTCAGCAGGAAGGTGCAGGCCTGGCTGGACTGGTCTCCCGCCCAGCCTCCAGGGACGACCCAGGCAGGGCCGAGAGTGAGAACTCTGGGCTGCGGTTCCTGGCGCTGCGGGGCCTTAATGTGGGGAAACCCCAGCACCAGCCTCTGCAGAGCAAGCCCACCCACCCACGCGGTGCCCCGAGGCCCGGCACTCAACGCCAGCACCCTCCACAGGCCCCAGGCACCCGTCAGCCTGCCCGCCCACTCGGCCCAGGTCACTCGTGATTTTGGATTTTATATCCACGAAGTAGCATCGAATGGCCCCCCATGTCGGGTGGGGGGGTCTCTAGCTGACGTAAGCTCCTGAGCTCCGCTCCAGGCCTGGAATGTCCACAGTCCCCCGTGTGAATGGCCATGGTCACTGATTCACTCCAGGGCCAGGGCCAGTCGCACCCCACAGGGGCCACAGGGGCCACCTGGTCCACCCTCACTCTGACCTCTCAGCGGGCACCTGTCTGGGCAGCAGCGTGGAAGTGTCTTCTCCGCGTGCCCGTTTCCTTGCTGGCCGTTGGTGCCCTCTTGGCTTTGCCCTCGGCGTGAGGATTGTAGAGGTGCTTAATCTCTGGACACTCTGCTTTGGAGAAAAAGCCTTGAAATGCACTCTCTAACCTGAGGCTGGGATCATCGTCCCCCACCCTGGTGACGAAAAGGGCCAAACGTAGACAGCATGAAGCGTCCCAGGCCAGCACCCGTGCCGACCCTGGAGCCAACAGCCGCCCCAGCGCTGGCTTGCCCCTGGCTCCCCTTGCTGTCCCCAGTCCCCTGCTGGACGCCACCAAGGAGCTCTGGCAAATGTACACTGACGTTTGTCAGGGCACAGACCCGAGCTTTGGCCCCCCTCACCCTCTGCTGAATGGACCCTCCGTGCGGCCTGCTGCACCTGGGGTCCGCTCAGAGGCCTGGTTTTGGGTTTTCTGTTGTGGTTTTCAGCTGTTGATGGACCTTGACCATTTGTTTGCTTGTGGTGCCAAGAACTGAACCCGGTGCCTCACCCGTGCCACACCCCTGAGCCCCAGCCCAGCCCCGAGACAGGTTCCGTTTTTATTTGGGGTTTGGTTTTTGTACTGAGGATCCAACCCGGGGCTCTGCCACTGAACCGCCCAGCCCCGTCCTTTCACTCTGAGATCAGGCCTCTCTGAGTCACCCAGGCTGGCCTGGTGCTTGCCCTCCTCCTGCCCCAGCCTGCCAGGGGGCCAGGGTGACAGGTGGACACCCACCCCGTAGACCTCCCTGGGTCAGCCTGAGGCTCACCCTTCTCTTCTTCTTGGGGACTCCGCCAGCACTAGCTTCGTTTCACTGAAACCTGATGTACAAGTATTTGTTATATTTTTGCTTTTGCATCCTAAGGAGCGTCTGCCAATGCCCCAGCTGAGGATATTGTGAAGGATTATGGGTTTGGCCCGAGGGCTGTGGTCCATCCTGCGTAAATCCCCTGTGGGGGCCCCAGGGTGGCGCACCGTCTGCCAAGAAGCCGGCCAAGGGTTGCTCGAGCTCTTCTGGAGAGCGTGCAGCCTGCTCACGCAGCGTCCTGCCCCGCATCAGTACCCTGCTGTGACCACTCGGGTCTGGCATGGCCCCAGAGGGGACAAACGCTTGTCCCCAGCATGGCACTGTGAGAGGCGGGGCCTAGTGGAGGGCCTCAGGTCACTGTGGGCATCACTTGGCCAGGACGGTGGCATGCTGCCCTCTTCTTCTCTTTTGCTTCTTGACCAAGTGGTTGGCTTTGTGTCTCCACACACCAGGACGTCACTTGGCAGGGACAGTGGCATGCTGCTCCTTCCCTCCTCTTTTGTTTCCAGCCAGGTAAGCAACCTTGCCCCACCACGATGACCACCAACAGCCTAACACAGCAGCCTTCCCACTCCTGCTCCAGGGAAGGTGGGGGGTGTCCAAGACCCACACTGGGACCCCCACAGACCTCTCCACGGGCTGACCCTCTCGGGTACCCACCACACCCTCAGGAAGCTCACACACAGGCCACTGGCCTCGGTGGCCTCAGACTGAGACCCAGCCTTGACTTCAGCTGGTGAAAACTCTCCAACTTCCTTCTCATTTCCTGTTTTGGTTTTTTGGTTTTTTTGAGGCACTGGAAGTTGAACCCAGAGTCTCCTGTGTGCTATGTAGGCACTCCCCCATTGAGCTACACCCAGCCCTGCTCTTAGGTTTGGATATATTGGTGTTTCACATTCCCTGTCGATCTTAGGATTAGTTTGTTACTCTCTACCCAAAATCCTATAAGATTATCATTGGAATTGAATTATCATGACTATCATCACCACCACCACCATCTCCATCATCACCACCACCATCTCCATCACCACCACCACCACCACCACCATCACCATCACCACCACCACCATCTCCATCACCACCACCACCACCACCACCATCACCATCACCACCACCACCACCACCATCACCACCACCATCATCACCATCACCATCACCACCACCACCAGCATCTCCATCACCACCACCACCACCACCATCACCACCACCATCATCTCCATCACCACCACCACCATCACCTCCATCATCACCACCACCACCATCTCCATCACCATCACCACCATCATCTCCATCATCACCACCACCACCATCTC